>NC_137941.1:35847795-36057795 GCF_963969265.1 Rhamphochromis sp. 'chilingali'
GAGGAGCCGGGATGGACGGGATCAGAAGAACTAGAGGAGCAGCTCATCTTGAGCCGTCTTAAGACAGCTAGTGAGACAAGACTGAGATACTTTAGACATGTGCAAAGGAGGGATAGTAAATACATTAGACAAAGGATGTTAAATATGGAGCTGCCAGGCAGAGAGGAAGACCACAGAAGAGATTCATGGGGGTAGTTTGCTCACATGCAGAAGATGCTAGAGCGATAGTGGATGCTGCGGTGAGACGGAGGCAGGTGATCTGCTGTGGTAACCCGTTAAACAACAGCCAAAAGTAGAAGACGAAGAAAGTGGGCTATAGAAGATCAATACAAAGAAGTTGTACCCCAAAAACACTTAAAACCATATTGCTCCGTTGCACTATGTCTGACCTTCCTGTCCACTTCAAGTCAAGAGGAAAAACAGTTTGTCAGCCTGGGAGCTGATGTCCTGCTTCATAAAAACAGCATTATGATGGAGTGGAAACAGGCATTCCAGGATTTCCCTCTAAGTTCCCTGGATTTGTCAAACATGCAAGAACTTTCTGTGGAATTTCAGGGCACTGGCACGTCAAATGTATTTTTATTTTATTTATGATCTCCTCAGTCAGCCGTCCACACTCGACTTGTAACAGGAGCAATAAGTTAACATCAGCAGTTTTACGCCTCTGGCTCTGTCCTCACAGATGCATTCATGCACAGTATGTTGTAGTGTGTATATGTATGTATCACCCACATTTTGCCACCATTAGATAAGAAACACAAAACTGACATATTATTATTATTACTATTTTGGACAAATCTGTTTTTTAAGTAGCAACATTTTACTTCTGTTTGCCAGTTTTCAGCTGTACCAACAACAAAGACTTGATTTTTATTTGAACTCACACACAAAGCCCAAACACAGTTGTTTCTTTTAAACTAAGAGCTGTCAGTGAAGTTTTTCTACTGTGGATTACAGGATAAGAGACGTTTGGACACAGAGGGACCAGTAAATCGTTTCAAACCCGAGCCATCAACAAGTCTAAGCTGTTGAGACAACCCTTCTGTTCAACCCGTCGCACTAAATTGTTCATATCTACACGCACATGCATTTACACTCGAACCAGCAACTGGGCAAAAAGTGCCTTTCCTTAAACTGCTTCTTATAACAACAAAAGGAACAACAATCAGAAGAGCTGAAGCATTTTTTCTTCTTTTCTTTCCTGTACATGCAGACATCCCAGGTTCTGTTGTCTGCGTAATGAATATAAAACTGTGTCGTGTGTTAATTAAATGGCATCCTGCGCTCTCATTGGGAGTTACTTCAGTTGCTCCTCTCCAAACTGAAAAAAGTGTCAATCTGAACCACTTCAGGTTACCTGAGGTAAGTTTTCTCATCAGTGCTTGAAGTTGCCAAATGTAATTAACTTTCTTTGATCTGTGATCACTGCGTGGGTTCAAATGACCTCCTATATGGACACACCTTTAATCAGAAGTTTGGCAACGTTCCTGTCTTAGGTGTCATGTGTTTGTCCTTGTTCTGTGAAGGGTCAGTTTTCCCTTGTCCTTTTTATTCTCAACTCTCTCCCCACAAATTATATTGTGAATGTAATGTACGTCTTTATGTCTGCTTCTATGTGGTTTAAGAGCCATTATTTCAATGTTTATTAATGATTCCTCCTATTAGAACATCACCAAATGATCAAAGTGCCACAGGGACTCGTTGCACAGCTTGAGGAACAATAACTATGATACAAATATTTTTTCTTTTGCCTGTCCCGTTTGGATCTTTAGCCATCAGAATTGTCTCTGTTCCTCTCTCTCTCTTCCTTTCTGTTCCTCTCTCTCCCTCTTTGTGCTGACAATCATCAAATATCCGCATCCTCAGGACCTTCTATCACTGTGCCACTGAGAGCATCCTCACTGCATGCAACACCACCTGGTATGGCAACAGCACCGCCTACAACTGCAAAGCTCTTCAGAGAGTAGTGCGGTGCTCTGAACGGATAGTTGGAGGTGAGCTTCCCTCCCTCCAAGACATCTACAGGAAGCGGTGCCTGAGGAAAGCGGGGAGGATCATCAAGGACTCCAGTCACCCCAGCCATAAACTGTTCAGACTGCTTCCATCAGGAAGGAGGTTCTGCAGCATCCGGTCCCGTACCAGCAGACTGAGAGACAGCTTCTTCCACCAGGCCATCAGACTGCTGAACACGTCATAGACACCTCAGCTTCACTACTGGAACTTCAACATTATGCACTCCATACTGTACAGTAATGCCACTGTTTTGCACATATTCAACTCTGTATATTTTTATATATTTTATTGTTTACTCTATTTAATTTGTAAAATATGTAGACACACACACACACACACACACACACACACACACACACACACGCAGAAAAACATATTTAGTATACACATCCAGAAATGCATATACTGTATGCATATATATATATTGTACATATATTTATTAGTTTCAGATGTGGCCATTCTTGTATTTTGCACAACTCTGTTGCTTGTGAAGCTCGCACACAAGAATTTCACTCACATGTGCTGTACCAGTGTACCTGCACATGTGATGTGACAATAAAAGTGATTTGATTTGATTTGATTTGAAATATACAATTGAAACCAGATATTTACAAACTCTTCAGATAAAAACACTTTTTTAATTGTAACATCAAATCAGACTAAATGTTTATTTTTTTTAGGTTGATAAATATAAAAACATATTTGTTAAAGAGCATATGGGAGAAGGACGCAACCCATAACGGCAATGCTCAGTGGCTAGTGGATCTGAGGGCAGACCACAGCGACCTCCCTGAACAGGGTCCAGTAACCATTACAGTGGCAGATATCCAAGAAAGGGTCTCCAGTATGAAGAGTTGGACAGCACCAGGGCCCGACATGGTTCATGACTACTGGCTGAAGAAGCTGACTGCACTCCACGAGCGTCTGGCAGCACAAATGAACCAGCTGCTAGTTAACGAGAGACACCCGGAATGGCTAACCGAAGGCCGGACGGTCCTGATCCCCAAGGACCCCAAGAAGGGACCGGTCCCCTCCAACTACCGACCAATAACCTGCCTCAGTACTACATGGAAGCTCCTGTCAGGCATCATATCGGCTAAGATGAACAGGCACATGGGTCAATACATGAGCGGGACACAGAAAGGAATTGGCAAGAATACCAGAGGCGCAAAACACCAGCTACTGGTAGACAGAACAATCAGCCGAGACTGCAAGACCAGACTGACCAACCTGTGCACTGCCTGGATTGATTACAAGAAGGCCTATGACTCAATGCCCCACAGCTGGATACTAGAATGCCTAGAATTGTACAAGATCAATGGGACCCTAAGAGCCTTCATCAGGAACTCAATGGGGATGTGGCGTACAACACTAGAGGCCAACTCCAAGCCCATAGCACAAGTCACCATCAAGTGCGGGATCTACCAAGGAGATGCTCTGTCCCCACTGCTGTTCTGCATAGGCCTGAACCCCCTCAGTGAGATCATTAACAAGACTGGCTACGGATACCGACTACGGAACGGAGCAGTTGTCAGCCACCTCCTGTACATGGATGACATCAAGCTGTATGCCAAGAGTGAACGAGACATCGATTCACTGATCCACACTACCAGGCTATACAGCAATGACATTGGAATGTCGTTCGGACTGGAGAAGTGTAGTCGGATGGTAACAAAGAGAGGGAAGGTAGTCAGAACTGAGGGGATTGAACTACCAGAAGGCAACATTGCAGACATAGAGGACAGTTACAAGTACCTGGGGATCCCGCAGGCGAATGGGAACCATGAAGAGGCCGCTAGAAAAGCTGCAACCACCAAGTACCTGCAGAGGGTCAGGCAAGTCCTGAGGAGTCAGCTGAATGGTAAGAACAAGATCCGGGCCATCAACACGTACGCCCTGCCCGTGATCAGGTACCCTGCTGGGGTAATAGGCTGGCCAAAGGAGGAGATAGAAGCCACTGACATAAAGACAAGAAAGCTCCTTACCATGCATGGAGGGTTTCACCCCAAGTCCAGCACCCTGAGGCTGTACGCTAAGCGGAAGGAAGGGGGCCAGGGACTGGTGAGTGTCAGCACCACAGTCCAGGATGAGACAACGACCATCCAAGAATACATTGGGAAGATGGCCCCAACTGACCGAGTGCTCAGTGAATACCTCAGGCAGCAGAAACCCAAGAAAGAGGAGGGAGACGAGGAACCATCATGGAAGGACAGGCCCCTGCACGGTATGTACCACCGGCAGATAGAGGAGGTGGCTGATATCCAGAAATCCTACCAGTGGCTGGACAAAGCTGGACTGAAAGACGGCACAGAGGCACTTTTGGGGCGACCGTGGCTCAGGGGGTTGGGAATCGCATCTGTAACCGGAAGGTCGCCGGTTCGATCCCTGGGCTCTCTGTCCTGGTCGTTGTGTCCTTGGGCAAGACACTTTACCCTGCCGCCTACTGGTATATAAAATAGAAGCTCTGTCTCTCTTTATTCTGACGTTTAACTAATTCAAAAGATATTTCAATATTTATTTAACCAAAACAAAACAAGTTTACTCTAAATTGATGTTTAATAGTAAAAAATGTTTTTATGTTTTCTCCCTAAAGTGTAAATATCTGGTTTAAACTGTGAATATACTGCTCTGTATAGAAATTCCTCTTGTTTTGCATAGAAATATACTGAACAACATACAAAGCATTATATATGCTTTGTATGTTTTTCTCTCTCTCCCTCTCTATCTTTCATTCTTCCTCCCTGTCCTATCCCCCAGTCATGTCTGTCCCGGCTGTAACAACCGAAAATCAAATCAAATAAATACATAATTATAATAAAGGTCAATCAAATGGACCAATATGGCAAGGCCATGATGATCCACTTGGTAAAGTAAAGCCGCTTGGCATCTTTCTTCCATCTAACCAGATGACAGCAACGTCACTTTATTTTTTCCTTTTTTGCTTTTAAATAGCTCAAAACTCAAATATTCATTCAAATTAAAAAATTACCAACTTTGCGTTTAAAAAATTTTAAACACACAGAATGAAAGAAATGTTGGACACTAGAAAGAGCACAAAAATGACAAAACACAACAGATGAACACTGACCACTGAAATCAGGTCATGTGCAGTTAACAAGATACTGCAGAGACTGACGGACCGTTTTATTCCCAGTGACAGAAGCAGAACAGAAAAGCTACAAATGGAACCAACGCAGAAATAATGTTTCTTATTTTTGTTTCAAATGTAACAAATCTTTATTCAGCTGAGAGAATCTTTTGCTATTATTAGTTTTATCATAGTAATCTGATTATTTTTTCCTGCTTTACATGTTTTTAAGTTTTCAGCTTATTAAGTCAAGAATATAACTATTGATTATAAGCCTGGCTCTGCTGGAGGTTTCTTCCTGTTAAAAAGACGTTTTTCCTTCCCACTGTCGCCAAAGTGCTTGTTCAGAGGGAGTGGCCTGATTGTTGGGGGTTCTCTTTATTATTGTAGCTCTGTACCTCACAATATAAAGCACCATGACGTGACTGTTGATGTAAATTGGCTATATAAATACAATTGAATTGAACTGAACAAGGAGAAAACAGAATGACAAACTGAATAACACTGTCAACTTTATGTCGCAGGTTTATCAGAGAAACTAAGAATTTTCTCCAAGCATGACATCCAAGTACATCGACCTCTGACATCCCATAGACTAAACTCCCAAACACACATTAAACAACATAGGATGAGTGCTTCTGTGACCTCTGTAGAGGAGAAACCAAACAGCCACTCCACAAATGTATGGTACAACTTAGAAGAGCCACAGGACAAATCTCTGCTCTGCACTGGACAAATCCGACTCTCTGAAGAATGCCAATGTTTAAATGCATGAAAAAAGAAAAAAAGACCCCCAACTTATCGCAGCTTTCTACAGTCAAATACATTCTGGATTTAGGCCGTCTGTCTGTAGGCTATAGAACTTTCTATTTTCTATAATGATATTATAGAAACGATCTTAACAGCCTGTCAGTGGCTTTTAGCAGCTCTGTTCTAGTCTGTCAGTCATGATAACAGCTTCCTTTCTCTGACACTCACACACACACACACTCACATACACACTCACACACACACTGACAAAGGCAAATACCTGCTCACACAATCTATTAGCTGGCACTACTAATCAGCTTGTAACACACTCACACACACACACACTCACACACACACACACTCACACACACACTCACACACACACACACTCACATACACACACACACACACATTCTCACACTCACACACTCACACACACACTGACAAAGGCAAATACCTGCTCACACAATCTATTAGCTGGCACTACTAATCAGCTTGTAACACACTCTCACACACACACACTCACACACTCACACACACACACTCACACACACACACACTCACACACACACTCACATACACACACACTCACACACTCACATACATGTCTATAAAATGTCTCTGTGATTGATTACAGTCCAAACGGATGCTCATTACACTAACACTTACACACATGCACACACCATATGGCTGCAGCTGTCCAAAGACTAGAAAGCTTTTAAAGGAGGGAGGAGACAAAAGGAGAAGGGGGAGGAGAGGAAATCCTTTCTTTGTATTTATCTATTTAACACCCCCTCTCTCCCTCTTTCTCTCCCTGTCTCCCCTTCTTCCTCTCACCCTTTGCTTTGCTTGTCCCCTGGTGAGTAATAAGAGCTAATCCAGTTAAGCTGCATCTCCTTCCCCTCTCTCTGTTTCTGACTGTCTGTCCAACAGACACACACACACACACACACACACACACACACACACACACACACACACACACACACACACACACACACACACACACACACACACACACACACACACACACACACTTCATTTTCACACCCATCTGCCACTGTACTTGACACTGGGTGTGCGAGTGGAAGACAATGAGAGATGGAGGAAGGAGGGAATCCCTAACTCTCTCCTCAGGAGCGTCTTATTGTTCCCAATGAAAGTGGCATACACCCCACCCCCACCCTGACACACACACACTCTTCAATAATAGATATGTAGCTCCTCCTCCCAGGTTTCCTCACCATGACTCAGGACTGAGGTCTCACTTAAAGAAACAGGACACTCCACTTGCTATAAATCTCAAAGAAAATAAATTGTTGGCATAAGATCAATAAGGAAAACACAACAAAGGTCAATATGTCAGTGCTATTGTTACAGTTCAGCACAAGCTCAAGGGAAGACTTGCATTATGGTGAAAAAGGAAGTCAGGGGTCTACTCAGGGTTCCCACAGTGCAATGAGTCAGTCATTAACAATCAGTGGAACTAGATTTCATGTCTTTGAGATGCTTGCAGTGAGCCAAATGATGAGCTACTGTGGCTCAAACTGCCAAAAAGCTGGTTATGATAGAAAGGTGTCCAAATACATGGTGCATCAAATTTTGCTGTGTATGGGGCTGCATAGACGCAGACTAGTCAGGCTGCCCACGCTGAGCCCTGTTCACCGCTGTAAGATCCTCCATTAGACACAGGTATCCAAACTGGCTCAAGAAGGGGTGGAATAAGGTGGCCTGTCTGATGAATCACGCTTTCTTTACATCACGTGGATGCAAGGGTGTGTGCCTGGAGTGTAGCTGCAGAATACCTAGCACAGAGACAAGCTGTCGAGCAGTGTAATGTTTTGGGCAATGCTCTACCATCAATTTGGATGTGACATTTCATGGGAATGGTATTCCCTGATGGATACCAACAGGATAATGTTCCCTGCCACAAAGCAAAAATAGTTCAGGAATGGTTGAAGGTGTGACCTGGCAGTGAAATTCCCCAGATCTTAATCCAGTTGAGCAGCTGTGGGATGTGCTGGACACACAAGCTCATCCTAGACAAGGCTTTTGTCCCGTCTTCCTTCTCTCACCCCAACCAATCACAGCAGATGGCCCCGCCCCTCCCTGAGCCTGGTTCTGCTGGAGGTTTCTTCCTGTTAAAAGGGAGTTTTTCCTTCCCACTGTCACCAAAGTGCTGCTCATAGGGGGTCATATGATTGTGGGTTTTTCTCTGTATCTATTATTGTAGGGTCTACCTTACAATATAAAAGCACCTTGAGGCGACTGTTGTTGTGATTCAATGTATAAATAACATTGAATTGAACTGAATCCTTGGATGTTGGGTGTGGTTGTACCCGTAACACTCCAAAGACAGGAAGCAGAATATCTGTACTGAGGATGATGAGGGAATAAAGTAAACGACTCCTGCCACTTAGGGAAATCTTCTAAAGGAGAGGAAGTTAGAATAGAATAGAATAGAATAGAATAGAATTATCCTTTATTGTCCCTCACTGGGGACATTCAGGTGTTCCAGCAGTGACAGGCAGATGGAGCATGCAGATTCACCCAAAAGTAAAGACTAGAAAATTAAAAACAATAAAATAAGAGACTGTGCAGGGGACAATTACAGCGCAAGAAACATTTATTAAAAAGAGCAAAGAGCATCCTTGCTCCTTTGTGCACCGAGGATGCAGCAGTGTGTCAGTGAAGGAGCTTCATGTGTGGGCTGGGAGACATCGTCCATGACTGATGCTATGTTTGTTCTTCTGTCTTCTTCCACCTGCAGTGGGTCGACGGGGCATCCCAGAGCTGGCCTTCCTGATGAGTCTGCTCTGACCTTTCTTGTAAAGAGCATCAGTGTTGTAAGTTAAGGAGATTTTGGATCTCAAGCCCGTCATGTTCTGGCAATTGCGAGGTACACTCATCATAAGTTGATGAGAGGATGACCAGAGCGTGCTGAGGTGCATGAGATACTTTGCTGTTAATGGTGCCAAATAACACGCTGGGATTATTCTTCTCAAGATTGTTGAGATAAGAAGATCTAGCCTCTTTCTCTTTCTCACTGTAGGAATGGATGAGTCCTTTACAATATTTTCAATGGACAACCAAACGTGTGATCTTCCATAATCGTTCTGCTCTTCGACACTGAAGATATTTAAGAAGGGTGAACAAGAAACAACAGAGCAATGGCTAATTTTGTCCTTATTTGTCCTTTCCATAGATCAGGACAAGTACTACTATCAGAAGAAGATGGAAAATGAACGGAAGAAAAAACTCAGTAAAGTCAGAACTGATTTAAACAGCAGCCCTGACATCAGGCTGTCAAACACTGAGCATAAACTCTGACCCCTCTCAAAGTGCTTATAGTCAAGGTTCACCTGGCTCGAAGCTTCATTCACCCATGTAATGCATCTGTATCACACACACACACACACACACACACACACACACACACACACACACACACACACACACACACACACACACACACACACACACACACAGTGTCTTTTCATTCTTAAATTTGTTACGGATCAAAAACATCTATTGTAACTATTACGATGTTACACCTTAACGTTAGCCCTTTAACTATCAGGTTATGCGTGTAGCTTTAGCTCACTGGGTGAGCAGGCGCCCACGTGCCACATGGCCAGCAGGGTGGCAGGTTTGAGTCTGACCCACGGACAATTTGTTGTCCAATAAAGGCAAAATGCCAAAAAAGAGTATTTTAAAAAATAAACGAGCTGATTAGTGGTCTGATATTATTAAGGTAGTTGCTAGTAATAATACCACAGCATAAAAGCCTGAAATAGACAGCATCAGTTATGCCCATCTATAATGTTAAACAGTTTGTAGTGTCTATAATTTTCTTGGCGTGGTTTATTATGCCTTGGTGGCGGCTCCACAGTTATCACTGATGATATCACTGTTAGGTAAAGGCTGCTTGCAACAAGTGGAAATGATCATGACGCACAAACTGTGAAGTGTGTCTATTAAAACAAAGAAACTTCCCGTTTCCTGGCATTACACACAATTCTGTGTGTACACTTCCAGCTCAACACTGAAAGGAACCATCTTGGTGCCGAGCAATTGTGCTAAAATGAATAATTTACTGAGATGCTCTCAAGGAGCAGACCAGTAAACTGGCAGAATCACACTGGAAGAGCTGAGGGAACCGTGTGGCTGTGAGGTGACAAAGCTAACCGCTGCTACATTATGCTATCTGTGATCTTACTGAAATTTCCAAGTGAACTTTGTTTGGAGCAGCTGCCACCCTTTATCGTTTCTAAACGTCTCCATGGCTACAGACAGATTAGCTGAGAAAATTAACTCTAATTACCTTCTCATGCATACAAGCGCTCGCTCGACTCCTCGCTTCTGGAATATGAGGAGCATAGTGGGAATGGGTCTGGTGTGAATAGGTAGAGTGTGTCAGCATGAAGAAGCAGACTTGACATAAAAACTGTCATTCAGCAAGAATGTTGTGCTGCTGCTTTTAACAACGTAGCTACAGAAGCTGGTCTTCATGTGCTTCATGTGTTTGTAAAACAAAGAGCAGAATGACGTCACAAGTTCTGCTGTTATGTTAATAAATACATACAAAGTTGCTATTATTCTGGTAGCATAGCAACAGTAGCAGCTATTGAGAGACAGCTGGCGTCAGATATCTGATAAACACTCAGACACTGCTCTCTGATTGCATGTGTGTAGGTATGAATGCATCTGTGTTACTTCCTGTTTCCGTCTGATAATTGAGCATCCTATTTATAAACTGCTGATTAGCATAACATTCCACTGTACTGTACGGCTGTGCCTTAGAGTGTTAAAGATTCTTAATTCTTCATAATATTATTTTCTTTTTGTCCAGATACAAAGTTTAAGTCTCACAAAAACGATTTTCAAGCTATTTTCATATATGACATTTTTCTCTGTAAAAGCCAATGAATAGAAAAGCACCACAACACAACAGTGGACCGAGCTAGAAGCGGCATGGAACGGTAGTAGAAGTATGGCATGGTGGAAATAACCATGAGACAATGAAGAGTTAAATAGAAAATTAAACACACAGGACAAATAATCAGCAATGAAGCAAAGCAGAAGAAGCTGAGACCCACATGGAACAGGTAGAGGGGCTGAAGAGGGCCAAGCAACACAACCTTACTGATATAGTCAAGAAGAAACAGCACGTGTATTTTTGGAGCAGAGGAGGGGAGGTGGGAAACTTGGTGCTACAGTTCATTGAGACTTTCTTGAGCACTGAGCTCCAGCTACCACAGGACCCTGACCTAAAAATAAAATACCTCATGGTTTGTCCCCAGTAAACAAACCATGACCCAGTGCTCCCCCAAGAACAGTGTTAACCTTCAAGAGCTTACAGCCAAACACATGGTTCTGAAAGCAGCTTGGAATAAGGAGAAGATTCACGTGGGCAACTTCAGTCACGACTGCAAATCCCAAACTGTAGAAGACAGCAGAGAACACTCTGGTATAGAGAGAGCATTAAAGGAGGATCTGTTTCCAAATGCTGTGGAAAAATATGCACCGGTGCGCAGGAAGCATGCAAAGACGTGGGGTCCAGGTCAAGGAGCCACCGACGACTGCGCAAACAGAGAAGACCTCGAACGGCCACTTTGACTTCCTCTTCTCTTAACTTTGACGTGTTTAAGGAAACGTGAGGCAGGAAAAGTAGGACTGTCGACAGCTTGCATAGGCTCGTCACAGCTGTCAGAAAGTGACAGACAATCTTGGTCCTTCATTGACGAGCATGTTTCATTTTGGAGGCATGCTTTAGAAAAAAACTCCACTTGTTACTTAACTGAGTTCACTCAGAGTAAAGGGCCGCTCGTTTATGTAACGATTCATCCGAATAACATAAATAAAGGAGGCCTAATATTAGTATCCGAAACAACAAATTAGCTATAAAGGAAATCAAGGGTGGCATTAGGGAGAGTGAAATGGACAATATGTCCAAGTCTTGTGTGGGATACAGACAAAGCCACTAAGAGAAAAGAGCCTACACAGGAAGGTGAGGAGAGCAAAATATGACAAGCTGGTGAAAACATTAAGCAAAGTCACGAAAAAAAAGAGAAATTTAAAACAAATACTGGATTTTGAAACTGAGATTTGCAAAACAAACCTAGAAATCTGATCAAGATCCCAACGCAGACCAACAAGTAAGATTAGAGATGCTTTATTTAATCCATGAACCACAGGAAGTCGAATAAACCTTCAAAGATTATTCTGAAACATTATGAAGACAGCATTAAACACTTGTTACGTCCATCAGACCTCCCATCGATAGGATAGAAACAAAACAAAGGACCGATTATTATTATTGCCTCATTATGAGGAAAGAAGAGCTCCAGAATCCCAGTTCTGCCCATTAACTTTACACCCTACAAGGTTATCAGACCAGTGAAGTGAATCTAAATCAATACGATGGCCGGGTATCCTAATCACCCAAAAACTGAACTGAAATAAACTTCAAGTGAGTAAACAGAAATAAGCAGGAACTCTGTCATTGTTTACAGGGAGGAGATGATGTCTCGGTTCCTTTGGGCAGGAGGCAGACCTGGGGTCACATTTAACACACAGTGGGTTAGCTTTGCCTAATTTCACAGTTTATTATTATTCTGCCTAAATGAGACACGTGGCCTGCTGATGCTCTCCAGAGTATACGATTAGATGGAACGATAAGAAACTACATTTGGGAAAGGCTCAACCTCACACAAGATTAAAACCTGTGAGACCCCAAAGAGAGTCAGAGTGGAGACACAGCAATCATCAGATCATTACAAATGATGGACAGAATCACCTAATCTGCCTCCTTATTACACTGCACGGGAAAACTATTAGCTACGACCCGGCACAGGTAGAGACGGCGTGGGCGGACGTCAGGCGCTCTCACCTGCTTTGGTCATTTACAGAACTACAAAGACTCCGGGACAATGTTCTCTTAGAGGATGTATTTAGCTTCATATGTACTAGTACACATGCTTCATGGAAAAATGGCTTCATTCCTTGAGAACTCATTTTTGTCACAAACACAGACACACACAGTACAACCGGCAGCGAAATGCTTTTTCCAACCAGATACAAGAAAAGACTAAAGTTAAAAATCACATTTAAAACCTGTGAACGGTCAAAACAGTCATGAGTATTTTATTAAAGTACATTATTTTGTTATTAGCAGCGTGTACAGTGATGTGTAGAGATATGAGTTCAGCCTAGGTTGCTACTATGACATGCTCCATTTTCTCCTCCCTGTTTTGTTTCCGTCCCAAAGGAAAAATAATAAAACTGTCAATAAGTAACAGAAATGAGCCACTTTTCACATTTTGCTAATAATTTTGATGATCTCTAAATAGGAAGAGTTGCTAACTGGACTAATTATCTCCATAATTATATTTCCTGTGTGGTTCGTGACACATAATAGTACAATTATATTACAATTATTATTATACAATGTATAGAAACAGAAATACCCAATGGTGCTTCGGTGGTAATATCAGACCTTATATTTGGTCTTTAACTGAATGATGTTAACGTGAGAGCAGATGAATGTGTAATCTGACGTCAGTATTAATGTTTGCAAACAAAGCAGTCGTGTTTGTGCTGTTGCAGTTATCCCTGTGACAAGCTGTGCGCCCTGCAGCTCAGCCTGCGTACGACAGGCTCCAGCCGCCCTGCAACCCTGAGGTGTGCGTGTAACCGTTACACGTTACACTGTCGGGAACGGATGGACGGATGGACGAGTGCAGATGCAGCAAAGCCTCACATCACATCAGTGCAGCCGCACTTCTAATCTTTATAACAACACAAGCACTTACACTGTTTGTAATATGACTGGAAACTGTGTTGAACTTTCCCACTGGTGGATAATCATTCTCACTGTGGAGTGGTTTGGAAGCGACCGCACGAGCCCTCCCTGACTGATGGGCAGCTGTTGCACACCCTCTTAGTAAACTTTTATTTTTGTTTCCATTTTTGTTCAATAACAGCAGGATGTAATATGTCACTTGTTGTAAGAACTGGTCGTGTCAGGTGATTTTATTAAGTCTTGATACATAAAAACAGAATTTATTGAGGGTTTGTTTCATACTGTTCCCTCATTCAATAAACTAAACAAAGAAAAGCTGTAGAATCACCGTGAGGCTCACATGTCTGACAGCAGACTGAATCCAGCCCCCAACACGAAGCCATCATGGATGCAAAGGACATTTTAGACACGCGCCAGGTTTAAAGGATAATTTCTTGTTTTTTAGAGACAGAAACATGATGTACGAGCAGTTTACTGGTAGAATAAGAAGTGGAACTGGATTTAGAAATGAAGTGGAACAGCGCCATCTCTGATTTCGTCCTTGTCAGTCTAACAGTCTAACACCTACAGGACAAGGATCTTCACAACTGTTCAGACACAGAGATGCAGTTTAGCCCAAATACTTGTTTTTTATTGCTCACAAAAGAAAGGATGACTACGCTCTGATGTTTAAATAGTAAAAGCTAAATGAGTATCTAAGCAGTTTTAACTTTGTTGAGAAGTTAAACTGAGAAACCAATTTTTTAATTTTTCCCAAACTATTCCAGAAACGAGCCAATAAGGATCAGCGAGAGAGCCTCAACATCACGAAGAAGAAGGTTGTTCTGGCTCTGCCTGTGACCGTTTACACTTCACAACACAACATGCTGTATTATAGAAACAGGGATTTGAATCCAACACTGACAAAACACCAGGGCATCAGAAACAGCAGCTACTCAGTTTGTCAGCGTTCAAGCATCCAGAGTCCCAAACTCCTAAATTACACAATAAACTGTTTTAGTGCTTTTAGATTTTTACATCAGCCTCTTGTGTCGCCATGTGAGAAATGACATGTCGTGCTGTACAGCGGTGTCCTCCGTGGCTATGATGACTATGGATAATACAGAAAGCGGCACAGCACTATGCCTCTGGGGGCTCCGGTGCTCAGAGGGAGGATGGAGGATATGTACTTGCTCAGCCTGACAGTCTGAGGGCAGATGGTGAGAAAATCTAATATCCAGTGATGTATGGAGGGGGTCAGCCAGGAGTTTCGTTGGCATGCTGAACTGTAAACGAGCGCTCTGACATACGTGTTGTCTCTGTAAATAAGGCCAGTGTTGCCGCACAGCTGGCATCTTTACATGACTTGTTCTCTTGGTACCAAAACTGGTGTTCATTGAGTGCACCCCAGCATGTGTCACATCCCAGTGTGGGAAACTGTGTCACACACCTGAAGCCACACAGTACTGTGCAAAAGTCTCAGCCAGCCCTCAGTTTACTTCCAAGACTTTCATTTTATAAAGTGGTCTGGAGCAATTATTGTCCGGGCTTTATGGATGTCTTTCAAACGTTTTCTTCGGACAGTCGCTCACAAAAATCCCATAATTGATTCCCATTTCTTTAATTGAATCTATAAAATATTCCAAAGATAACCCAGTTTGACAAGCACAAACTGCACACCAGGCAGATAAAAAAGGAAACAATAATGGTTGTTTCCTTCCTGTGCACTTCTAAAACAATCAGCTGAATTTAGTCCAGGTGCAGGAGAAGGAAAACTGTGGAGCGATACAGCTTTTCAGGAGCAGACATGAGCATTGGTTGGATTTCTATTGCATTAAAGGACAGGAGCACTATAGTAAATGCAATCTGCATCCAGGATGGAAACAACTGCATCATACTGCTAACAGAAGTTCAGCTCTTTGTGAGATTCTCCACAAACAGCATGCTAAGCGCCTTGTTGTGATTTGTTTGGTATAAAACTGAGTTCATGCAAAGCTAGCCAAGAAATTCAGAGTGATGAAAGCTGAGTTAATGGCCCAAACCCAGCAACCAGCACCTGAACTTTAACAGGTAACAAACGCAGCCTCCGTCAACAAGTCATTCTTTAGGAAAAGAAACAAGAAGAAAAGACTGCCACGGCAGCAGATCTCATGAAGGTTTAAATCCAGCGTGTTCGGCGTACAACAGCAAGTGTCTAACAACTAACTAAAACATGGTGGAGGGCTTGGAGCTGCAGTTCAGCCAGTGGTGTTGGAGATCTTGTCAAAGCTGAGCAGAGATCAGGATCCACTATGTAATAATCAGAGGTGGCCATGGCGCTCTGCTAATATCTGCTTCAGCCTTTAGCGTCATAAAAGATACCAGAAATGATCTGCTGTCTGCTTTTGTAATGATCTTAAAACGCTTTGGAAGTATAATGTAATGACACCGTAATGAGCTGTCTCCATGATGACAGCATGTGCTTGCAGACCAGTTATTTGGACTCAGTCATCTTGTGCCTTCTGTCCATGTATCAGCACAAACACACAGTCTTCTCCCACAAACTGCCATTTGTAGCACGCTGGACATTTTTTCCTGAGCCTTTCAGCTGCTGATCTGATGTGATCCCACCATGATTCTTCCTTCTTTTGTAGACCCACAGCATCAGCTAACACACGCACGGAAATCAACACGACACTGTAGATCCGCGTAAAAGCCTCAAACAGCGCAACGTTTCTGCTTATTTGAAGCAGAATGTTTGCAGCTGCCTCCCATCTGCTAGTGCAGCTTCCAGCTGATTTTCTGCACATTTCTGCTCTCGCTCTCTTGCTTTCGTGCGCTTGCTCGGGCGGCTCTGGCTCAAATTGATCTCGGGTGTGATGCTTTTGTCTTAGATTTGGAGAGATCAGCTCCGATTCCTACCTGTTTTGTAGAAGGCATCAGTGTCGGGGTCGCTGGGCGCCTCCTCGGCCGCTTCTGCTGGGTTCATACCGGAATCCGTTTTACTATCCAGTGACAAAGAAAGACGGGAATAAAGCCCACCGCTCGGGAAAGATCCTCGCGTCTTTATTCCTCACATGTCCTTCGCTTAGCTCGCTCTCCCTCCATCACCCGATGTGGTTTGCTTTCTTTTTGTCGCCCTCTCGGTTTGTTTGGTGTTCAGGGTAGGCTTCGTTTCTCTCTATTGTTCCCGGTCCAACCTCCCTCTCTGCTTCTGTCCGCCAGGGTCTCTCTGCCTCCCTCCCTCTCCCCGTACGTCCCCTCCCTCCCTCCCTCCCTCTGTCTCTCCAGTTCAGTTCATTGACCTTTATTAACGGGTTCGTCTGCGCGTTCAAATGATTGAAATTAACACGGCGTGATCTATAAATCAAAAATCCCATTTTCACTATTTTCCAAATAGCAGTGCGATGGTGATGCAGTAGTTCTAAACATATATGCTGCATTTTACATTATATACATGGAGCACGCAGGAGGAGGCGTGCACTGTTCACAAACACGCAGAGCGAGGGGTCGAAGTAATGGGCCACCCGCTGGACCTCCAGAGCCACAGCAGTAAAAGCAGCAATGAGCCAGCGGTGACCACT
Organism: Rhamphochromis sp. 'chilingali'; assembly: GCF_963969265.1. Lineage (NCBI taxonomy): Eukaryota > Metazoa > Chordata > Actinopteri > Cichliformes > Cichlidae > Rhamphochromis > Rhamphochromis sp. 'chilingali'. The sequence goes on from NC_137941.1 coordinate 35,864,993, forward strand.
GTGGACCATTTCTAGCCTTAATGGCCAGTCTGAGCATTTATCCAGGCAATCGCGTGTTTACCAACGACACATCGTTGCATTGTGCCTGGCTGTCACTGACAGGAGAAGCAACTTTCCAGCATAAAGACACCGTATGTGTCTCTGCTGCATGTGTCAGACTCTTGCTGCACGCATCGTCTGCCTCACCCTCCATCTTCATCAGTTATATTTCACACCCTGTCTTCTGTTTGAATGGTCACTTCCATTGAAACTTACAAACACGTTTCTTTCTAAGTGATGAAATCAACAGCAGTATGTATATTTCTGATATATGTCTACAATTCTTCCATGAACAAAATTATATATTTGGGCTAAATTTCATTACATTTCAGGCAGTGGAGACGGAGAGCACTGTGTAACATGCTGATAGATTTGGAATTATTTATAAAGATTTGTATGGGAACAGGTATGTGCAGGTCGAGCTCAACCACAGCATTACAGAGCCTGTGGATCCCCTCTCTGTCAGGTGTTTCCCCCATACATATATAGAACTAATGAACATACGTGTAACAAACATGTACTGTAAGGCTTCTGGGGATAATATTCAGTGTAAAGCATGAGGAAGGCATACACTTCATGATCGTGCACAGATCTTTAACCACTTTGCCTCGTCCACCATCAATTCTTATGTTCCTGCCAATCTCTGCCTCTCATCCTCAAACACATCACATTAACAGTCCCAGCTGCTGGGAACTCTCACTGTGAGATAGCACCATCTAGTGGACAAAACCGTGTGTAACAGCTAGGCTGTTGTTTAATAGTCCTGTGGCATGAGTTGTGGTTACACTTGATTTCCCCAGAGGGGCCCTGACCGACCTCAGCCTTTTCCAAATAAGCAACTACAGCATATTGTGTTCAGTGACATCTCTGGTTGTTGGTAGGTCTGTATGAACATGTGAAAGCCTGTGGGTGAGTGTGAGTGAGCAGAGAGGTAGATAACTGCAGGAGTTTGAAGTCCACGGTGTCGTTTCAAGACCCTGTGATGATTTAGGGTGACATGACATATGCTGGTGTGTGTGTGTGTGTGTGTGTGTGTGTGTGTGTGTGTGTGTGTGTGTGTGTGTGTGTGTGTGTGTGTGTGTGTGTGTGTGTGTGTGTCCAGGATATTTTAGAGAACTTCATGCTTCCATCTGCTGACAAGCTTTTGGAGATGATTTCCTTTCCCAGTAGGACTTGCAGCACCTGGCTGCAGTCAATGTTCTGACCGTCCACCTTAAGAGAATCTGTGGAGTGTTTTCAGGAAGGAGACCACAAACAACTGACATAAGTCTGATTTCCAAGTAACCTTTGAAATGGTGCCACAATGCTTTGCCAACACCAGGCAGAATGTAATGAATCCATTTACTTGAGTACTTTATTCAAATAAAGGTTTAATGCGCTATATTATGCAAATTTCAGTCTTTATTATATTATATTTGAGTTTTTCAGATTTTGCAGATTCGTTGCATCATTAGCTCAAACTACTCTTTGAACATAAAGGAGTGTTGTAAATTATGTTATAATGTGAAAAAATGCACTGTCATTTATTGTATTTATTTATTTATTTTGACAAAGGAAACATGTTATAAGATAAAGACAAACAAAGAAGAAGACAGGATAGACAGCTGGGTAATGGGATGAAGTCAAAAGGCATAAAAAAGAATAATGGAAAATCTCTAGTAACAAACATTATCTTGATGTATATATCTACATTTATACATATGTGTGCCTGTGCATACACACACATCCATGTACTCATTAACAATCTGAAAATAAAAGAAATGAATGGGTGACTTCCAACACCTCAGACCCTGATCAGCTGGCTCCACAGTGGCATCAGACCCACAGACTGTGACAGAAAAATGTCATTTAATAGGAGTTATCTTCAGTTAGAACAGTAATAATGACTTTAATTACAAGTATTCCAGGATTTGAGAATTTTCCATGTGAAACTCTTGGATTTAATGTCGAAAAGTATCAAAAACATCATGTTGAAATAAATGTGGAAGCTTGGTTAATGGTTGTTAATGATGATAAGATCTGGGTTGTTGGCGACCTCGGGGATAGAGCGATTAGTCATTTGCACTGATTTCCACAAAGCTGTCAGAGGTGCAGTCGCTGGAAGCACTGATGTAGCAGCACTATGGTATATGACAACATCCCACATTAGATATGTTGATCTGAATTTTGGATGGGGGCATTACTGTTTTCTGATTAAGACAGATGTTACAGATTTTAACGCATTCTGGGTATTAGAAACAGTCTTTGGACACTTTGCGTTTGCAGCTTCCTGTTTTCCTTTTAAAACTACAATTTAATGCTAAGTGATCTGGAGGTCTCATGAGAGGAGAGAAAGTACACAAGTGTGACACACAAGGCAAGTCCTCAGGTAAGAGGTTGCTATGTGTTTGTTGCTAACACTAACAGATATGACCCAGGTCATAATGTTGTGTGTTGTATTAGTTCCTCCACAGCCTGAGGGGATGGTCTTCATTTCTCCTGCCGTTTTTTGCAGATGGAAGCTGACCATTGGTTGGAGACTGAATGGGACAGCTTTAAATTGGGACTTAAATTAGGAGAATAGAGCTGTTTTGGCTGCGCCCACTCAGATGTTTTCTACCCAAAATGAAAATAAACTATTCAGCTTTTGAAACTGCAAATCCTGCTGTGGCACTGGCCATTCTGTGGTCCCTTTGTTGGCCACGGTTCAAAATCAAATCAAATCAAATCAAATCAAATCACTTTTATTGTCACATCACATGTGCAGGTACATTGGTACAGCACATGCGAGTGAAATTCTTGTGTGCGAGCTTCACAAGCAACAGAGTTGTGCAAAATACAATAATGTAAACAGGCAAAATATAAGAATGGCTACATCTGAAACTAATAAATATATGTACAATATATAATAGTATATGCATTTCTGGATGTGTATACTAAATATTTTTCTACGTGTGTGTGTGTGTGTGTGTGTGTACACATATTTTAAAAATTAAATAGAGTAAACAATAAATAGAATATATAAAATAAATAAAATAAAATATACAGAGTTGAATATGTGCAAAACAGTGGCATTACTGTACAGTATGGAGTGCATAATGTTGAAGTTCCAGTAGTGAAGCTGAGGTGTCTATGACGTGTTCAGCAGTCTGATGGCCTGGTGGAAGAAGCTGTCTCTCAGTCTGCTGGTACGGGACCGGATGCTGCAGAACCTCCTTCCTGATGGAAGCAGTCTGAACAGTTTATGGCTGGGGTGACTGGAGTCCTTGATGATCCTCCCCGCTTTCCTCAGGCAGCGCTTCCTGTAGATGTCTTGGAGGGAGGGAAGCTCACCTCCAATTATCCGTTCAGAGCACCGCACTACTCTCTGGAGAGCTTTGCAGTTGTAGGCGGTGCTGTTGCCATACCAGGTGGTGATGCATCCAGTGAGGATGCTCTCAATGGCACAGTGATAGAAGGTCCTGAGGATGCGGGGGCTCATGCCGAATCTTTTCAGTCTCCTGAGAAAGAAGAGGCGCTGCTGCGCCTTCTTCACTGTTTTGTTTGTGTGTACTGACCAGAGGTGTGGACTCGAGTCACATGACTTGGACTCGAGTCATTAATTTTATGACTTTAGACTTGACTTGAAAAAATGTTCTAAGACTTGTGACTTGACTTGGACTTTTACACCAATGACTTGGGACTTGAATTGGACTTGAACCGGTTTACTTGAAAAGACTTGATATTTTACCCCAAATATAAAATTTAACATGCATATTATATGGAGATTGAAAATGTGACGTCATTCACGGGTAGAACCGCAAAGGATTCTGGGAACTCGTGGCAAGAGGTACTAGCGCACGCAGGCTTTCAATTAAAATCAGTTATACAGCGATAATAAGAAACCCAAAAAATGGCAAGAAGCTGTTGTATTATTAACTGCAATAGCCGGTCGCATGACAGCCACGGGAAGCCGACGGGTAAAGAGATCGGTTGTTATCGGATTACGTCGTTGAAGAGAAATTGTTCAGCCATGTTTCTGAAGTAACAAAGAGGCAACTGGATTGCAGCCATTCAAAGATCAAATATAACGTCCCAGAACACTCCAGCTCACAGGTTAGTCTGCTCCAAGCATTTACACGAAGGTCAGTCTGCTGTTGTAGTTAATACGTCATTTTCATAACATAATTAGTGATATAGGTTACAAGCAAGTCTGGCGCTGAACAGAAATTGTCGCGCTATGCTCCTTTATTTATTGTGCATAAATAGTGAATTGTCCTGACACAATATTGCGTTTCGCCTCTGTTATTATGGTACATTGACAAAAACATATACTTTTATTCACAGGATAAAACAGGTTTTTTGTATCACTAATTGCCCAGTACGATTACAGCATACAGTATTATTGTCACTGCTACATTTCTGTGATGGGTACCAGAAATTATTTCCACTACTAATTAATTACCGTTGAGCTCAAAGGTCCTATTAATAAACGGTTAAGGAATGTGTATTTATGAAGACGATTTGTGAGACTGGTAAACTTATGATACGTACGATGGTCTTTACTTTCTACACGGTGCATTTCAAGGTCCTGCACCCATCCGTCGGTAAACTGTACCTGGGCTTGTTGCAGTGACCTGAAGTTACTAAACTTCATGAGTGTGTGCACTCACTCCAAGAACCGTATGATTATAAATATGCATATAAATATGCTACGATGAGATAGCTGACTTCATCTAACTAGCAAATGTTGTCCAGGCTACGTTGGTGATGCAGTTTTTTTTAATATGTATGATATTTTTGTCATGCGATTTTAAAGCTGGTCCTACAACCGCATCCAAGAATAACATGCAGCTTATCTCAGAACTGTCGGTGAAAATTATTCTTGGAGCTAGGTTTAATTGAGCTGCATTTTATAGAGGTGCAATTTCACAATTTGTGTATATTTTCTAAGTTCACTATTTTGTCATGTGTTGAGAAAAACACAGATTTAAAAATTACATGGTCTAATATTTACATTTAGCATAACTGCAACATTATTTTTTCGTTTTTTTTTTTAAAGACTCGAAAGGACTTGAAATTCAAAGTTTCAGACTTGTGACTTGACTCGGACTTTTACACCAGTGACTTGAGACTCGACTCTGACTTGCCTGACATTACTTGAGACTTGACTTGAGACTTGAGGATAAAGACTTGAGACTTACTTGAGACTTGACTTGAGACTTGAGGATAAAGACTTGAGACTTACTTGAGACTTGCAAAACAATGACTTGGTCCCACCTCTGGTACTGACCACGTAAGATCCTCAGCCAGATGTACACCAAGGAACCGGAAGCTGCTCACTCTCTCCACAGCAGCGCCGTTGATGGTGATGGGGGTGTGTACTTCTCTGCACCTCCGGAAGTCCACTATCAACTCCTTTGTCTTTGCGACGTTGAGGGTGAGATGGTTGTCTTGACACCAGTGGGTCAGGGCGCTGACCTCCTCCCTGTAAGCCGTCTCATCACCATTGGTGATAAGACCCACCACTGTAGTGTCGTCCGCAAACTTCACAATGATGTTGGAGTTGTTCAGGACATTTTGGATTGTCCTGTGCCGAGGAAATATCAACAACTCCGTGGGTTTCTGAGTATGTGTGGCTACTTCTCTGGCTTCTTTGTGGTAGCTAAGTTAGTTATTTCTGATGTAGAATTGGCTGTGCTCACCCTGATGTTTTCTAGTTTCTAGTTTCAACAGCAAATTAAACTATTTTGCTGTTGAAACTGCAAATCCTGCTGTGGCACTGGTCCTTCCTTGGGAGCAGGGAGCATGGGAGTCAATGGGCAATGGAAGAACATTTTTTTTTTTTTTAAGAATAAACAACATTCCAGTCTCAAAATGAATCCAACAACTGGTCTCCTCAGCTCGCAAACCTGTACGAACTGTAGTTAAGAGGAGAGATGCTAAGCAGCAAAGGACATTTTTTGAGACATTCTGTTTCCATCAAATTCAAAATGACCTTGTGTTTATTAAAGGTTTAAACATTTTGTATGCTTTCTGTGTTCTATTGTGTATAAAACACGAGTTTATGAGATCTGCAGACTATCACATTCTGTTATTTCCATTTTACACAGCAGACTAACTTTATTTGAACTAGAGTTGTATCTACTGCATCATTCATCCAAGAAATGACACGTATCTCCACATAAAGGACAATCGACTAACCCTCCACCAGAGATTGTCCAACGCTGTCAGAGCACTAAGATCACAGTGAAGAACATAACATGCACAATGAGCTTTTTCCTTGTTTGCTCCATGTTATTTCATAATTCTGATGTCATCAGTTTGGATCTCCACTGTAGCAGTAATAATGGTTAAAATGGTGTTTTCCAACTTTGAACTGATTCTGCATTTGTATATTGAAAAATGTGTATAGAGGCATTTCAGTGTGTAAATGATTTCAGATACTCATACGTGTGAATTCATGGAAGATCTACAAAAGGTGTACATATTCTTGTCTTTACTGATTTTCCTGGTTTATTTTTGTGGCAGTGGTGGGGACAAAAATGTATTCTTAAATCCATCCATCCATCCATCCATCCATCCATCCATCCATCCATCCATCCAGCTTCTTCTGCATTATCCGGGGCCGGGTCGCGGGGGCAGCAGTCCAAGCAGAGAAGCCCAGACCTCCCTCTCCCCAGCCACCTCCTCCAGCTTGTCCGGGGGAATACCAAGGCGTTCCCAGGCCAGCCGAGAGATATAATCTCTCCAGCGTGTCCTGGGTCTGCCCCGGGGCCTCCTCCCAGTGGGACACGCCCAGAAAACCTCACCCAGGAGGCACCAAGGAGGCATCCTTGTCAGATGCCTGAACCACCTCAGCTGGCTCCTTTCGATGTGGAGCAGCAGCGGCTCTACTTTGAGCCCCTCCCGGATGGCCGAACTTCTCACCCTATCTCTAAGGGAGAGGCCAGCCACCCTTCGGAGGAAGCTCATTTCCGCCGCTTGTATCCGCGATCTCGTTCTTTCGGTCACTACCCACAGCTCGTGACCATAGGTGAGGGTAGATGGGTAAATTGAGAGCTTTGCTTTTACACTCGTCTCTCTCTTCACCACAACAGACAGGTACAGCGTCCGCATCACTGCGGCCACAGCACCAATCCGTCTGTCGACCTCCCGCTCCCTTCTCCCGTCACTCATGAACAAGACCCGAGATACTTGAACTCCTCCACTTGGGGCAGAAACTCGTCACCGACCCGGAGTGGGCACTCCACCCTTTTCCGGCTGATGACCATGGCCTCAGATTCCTTCAATCCATGAAAAATGAATTATTAGATTTCAAGTGACCTTCACAAAAGGTTCTCAGTCCTCCAGGCCATCGTAGTCTAAGGGGTTTGGAAAGATCACTACTCTCCTCAGTGACAACAATACCTACGAAGCCTTAAAGCGAGACCCCACAAGGAGCTACAAAAAGAAAGTTATAGCTTGCCTTCAAGACTTTGAAAAGGACAAAATTATTGACCGCCTTACATATCACCGCCTTTACCCAGCGGATGCCATACCCTGCATCTATGGACTTCCTAAAATCCACAAGGAAGCTGTCCCACTCAGACCCATAGTCAGCAGCATAAACTCAGCCACTTATAACATTGCTAAACACCTTGCTACCATCCTTGCTCCTCTCGTGGGGAACACCCCACACCACATCAAGAACTCCACCGACTTCACCGACAAGGTCCAGAAACTTACCCTGGATCCAGATGAAACCATGGTGTCCTTTGATGTAGTCTCTCTCTTCACTTACATACCCACCACGGAGGCCGTGGAGACTGTCAGAAAACGACTACAAGAAGACAGCTTCTTGGAGGACAGGACCAACTTCACACCCAATCAGACCTGCACACTGTTAGACCTCTGCCTCACCACTACATATTTCAAATACAACGAAGGCTTTTACAGACAAAAGCATGGCTGTGCCATGGGCTCCCCCGTGTCACCTATAGGGCTTTGGAGTTGACGTCACGCCGCAATGCATTGTGGGAGCGCAGCTCCATTTTCGGGGTCTACGAATCAAAACAAACACACTGTGTTGGAACGACGATGACAAGAAACATGCTTAAAAGAAGCTCAAAAGAAAACGGACGGTATAGAGACCGATTGCGTCCAGAGGCGAAGCAGCGGTACTTGAAAAAAAATAGAGTGCATCGCAAATCTGGACCCATTTGAAATACGGCAGTGGAGTAAAGACCCAGACGACTTACCGCCACTGTCCTACCCCGATATCTTCACGTATCTTGTTTGTGGAGTAAGCGCTTACACAGCGAACCAGTTTCGTAATTACAAGTCACTGGAGGCGCACATCCAATTTACAAATGGCTGGGTGCAAGATTTGGCTATTTTCAAGCCGCCAAACTCTGAGTACGTCGTCAAAGTAAGTCAGCTGGAGTGCACCTAGTGAAATAGCCATTTTCCACCCCCCACCATAATTAATGTTACACATTTATCATTTAACTGCTAAAATATCGTTATCATATTATATGCCCATAATTGTAAAGTACATGCAAGTTAACACATTGATAATCGGGTAAATTATTAACGCCAATTTGTGTCCTTCCTGTCTCATTTCATTTATTGTCTTTACATCAACCAATCAAGTCACTCCATTCTATGTTTGATCGCAATTTCTATAACTTCTGAGACCACCAACGATGATATTATTCAGCTATAAAGTGTGATGTGAACATATTTAGAACTTACCGGAATGAAAATGTCTTGAGCACACCAACTGATATCTGGAGACGTAACAGAACTTGATATCAGCTCGTCTCACGGCTGCTATCCAGGCTAGACGCCTTCGTTTGGTAATATCCGATACATGAGCTCCTTCATGTTGCTTCCAGGTTGGGAAAGCATAAAAAGACAATCCAAACTTATTCCCGTGCCGGTCGTAAGATCGAACATTGCAGCCGACCGCACAGCAAGTACGAACCATGGCTATGCTTTCGCTCCTTACTTAGACCCCCAAAATGGTGGATCGGGCCAAAATCCTTTCCACGCCCACCCCCGTGACATCACGCTCCAAAGCCCTATTGTAGCCAACCTTTACATGGAGGAAGTGGAAAGGAAGGCTCTTGTCTCTTTCAAAGTAAGAGTACCCAGCCACTGGTACAGATATGTGGACGACACCTGGGTCAAAATCAAGACACAAGAAGTGGAATCCTTCACTGCGCACATTAACGCTGTGGATAAAAACATCAAGTTCACCAGGGAAGACACAAAGGACAACTGTCTGCCTTTCCTGGACTGCGCTGTGCACATTGAAGAGAACGGCAACCTCAACATCGAAGTTTACCGGAAGCCCACACACACGGACCAGTACCTCCTCTTTGACTCCCATCAACCTCTGGAACACAAACTTGGAGTAATTAGGACCCTACACCACCGGGCAGAACATGTTCCCTCTAAGCCTTAAGGGAAAAAGAAGGAACACACACATGTAAAGGAAGCACTCATAACGTGCGGCTATCCTAAATGGGCGTTCTTAAAGTCAGCAAAGAGGCACAGAAAAGAAGACCAGACACCAGCGAGGGAGGATAAGAAGGACAGACGCAACAACATTGTCATCCCCTATGTAGCCGGTGTATCAGAGAAACTCAGGAGGGTTTTCTCCAAGCATGACATCCCGGTGCATTTCAGACCCAGCAACACGCTCAGACACAAACTGGTTCACCCGAAAGACAAAACACCAAAACACAAACTTAACAATGTGGTGTATGCTGTACAGTGCAGCGAGGAATGCTCAGACCTCTACATTGGAGAGACCAAACAGCCACTTCACAAGCACATGGCACAACACAGAAGAGCCACCTCCACAGGACAAGACTCAGCAGTCCATCTGCATCTTAAGGATAAAGGTCACTCTTTCGAGGATGCCAATGTTCACATTTTGGACAGAGAGGACAGATGGTTTGAAAGAGGAGTGAAAGAAGCCATCTATGTCCACTGTGAGCGACCATCTTTGAACAGAGGCGGGGTTTACGACACCAACTCTCTGCCATCTATAATCCAGTTTTGAGATCCCTTCCCAGACGCCTTAACGCCCACTCACATCCTGGGCCATCTGACCTCAGGAATTCGCATGATAGGGTGGGGCCAGGTTTCACAATGAACTCACCCGAAACCCTGGCTGATTGGGACCCACGCCCAGTTTCACACCTTGGCTCAGGCGATTAGAGGATCATCAGGGGGTCCTTTTGTCCCTCTGTGGGGGGTCACTCCCACTAGGTTTATATCTGGGACTCTCCACCATTTGACCTTAGAACTGAAGAAGCTTCTCGGATGAGAGGTGAAACGTCTTCAAGCAACTTAAAGAAGTCCAGACGCTTTTCTTTGCAAGCTCCTTTGACTACGATGACCTGGATGACTGAGAACCTTCACAGACACTTGGAAAGAAGAGTGTCTGCTTAACTTAACAGCCTGATCATCTACATCTAGGTGTTGATATTACAAAGCCTCGATGAGTCATCTCTGACGACATGATATGCTGTTAGCTTTGGAGTTGAAGGAGCTGCTGTTATGAAAAGCTCAAACATAATCACAGCTAATCACTGAGTGCCTTAGCTGTCACATGATTAATGAGATGTTTGTGTAACTATGGTTGTCAATAAAAGGACTGTGAGGGGAGGCTTGAACTCGGAGTTGGCTGAGATCAGGTGAAGAGCTTACAACTCTAAGACCCTGACCGGACTCCCCTTGCAGCAAGTAAACGACAAAGAGCGCTGTGTGGTCTTGCTTTGTTCACAGTGATTGGTCTCTGAGTCAGTGGTAAATGGCCTGCATTTGTATAGCGCTTTTCTAGTCCCTAAGGACCCCAAAGCGCTTCACACTACATTCAGTCATTCACCCATTCACACACTGGTGATGGCAAGCTACATTGTAGCCACAGCTGCCCTGGGGCACACTGACAGTGGGGTCTAATGTCTTTAAGGCCCAACAATTACTTAACTAAATCGGGGGAGGAGATGGCTCAGTAGGTAGAGCATTCGCCCCATGATTGGAAGAGTGGAGGTTCAAACGGCCACTCTGATGTACCCCTGAGCAAGGTACTGTGCATATGCACTGCTCCCCGGGCGCTGGACTGGCGGCTGTCCACTGCCTCACTGAGTGAATGGGTTACATGCAGAGAGGAATTTCCCTACAGGAGATTAATAAAGTATATAATTTCATTTTAAAAATAGAGAAATATGTTTGCAAATACAGCGGTTAAGTTCCAGCTCCAAACTCGATTAGCTGTCATTCATAATAATTTCATAAACTTTTCAATGACGTTGTTTGTTTGAGGCGTAAGTAAGATGGTTTTTTAAATAAGATGTTCATACAATGTTCCTATGCTCTGATTATTTTTTTAAATGCACTTCTTTTAAGTATGCGAAATTAGGAGGATGGCCAGTGTTACCTGTAGAGAAATAAAATGTATTTATAGTAGAAAAAAAATCAAAAAGACCAACATTTCCACATTCAGAATGAAAACATACATATAATGGTACCATTTAGTCTTGTGTTCGATTTGCCATGAAAATCCTGCTCCTCACATACAAGGTCTTAAATAATCAGGCCCCATCTTATCTTAATGACCTTGTAGTACCATATCACCCTATCAGAGCACTTCGCTCTCGCTCTGCAGGCCTACTTGTTGTTCCTAGAGTATTTAAAAGTAGAATGGGAGGCAGAGCCTTCAGTTTTCAGGCCCCTCTTCTGTGGAACCAGCTTCCAGTTTGGATTCAGGAGACAGACACTATCTCTACTTTCAAGATCAGGCTTCAAACTTTCCTTTTTGCTATAGCATATAGTTAGGGCTGGACCAGGTGACCCTGAATCCTCCCTTAGTTATGCTGCAATAGACGTAGGCTGCCGGGGGATTCCCATGATGCATTGAGTTTTTCCTTTCCAGTCACCTTTCTCACTCACTATGTATTAACAGACCTCTCTGCATTGAATCATATCTGTTATTAACCTCTGTCTCTCTTCCACAGCATGTCTTTATCCTGTCTTCCTTCTCTCACCCCAACCAATCACAGCAGATGGCCCCGCCCCTCCCTGAGCCTGGTTCTGCCGGAGGTTTCTTCCTGTTAAAAGGGAGTTTTTCCTTCCCACTGTCGCCAAAGTGCTTGCTCATGGTAAATGGTAAATGGCCTGCATTTGTATAGCGCTTTTCTAGTCCCTAAGGACCCCAAAGCGCTTCACACTACATTCAGTCATTCACCCATTCACACACACATTCACACACTGGCGATGGCAAGCTACATTGTAGCCACAGCTGCCCTGGGGCGCACTGCTCATAGGGGGTCATATGATTGTTGGGTTTTTCTCTGTATCTATGAAGCGCCTTGAGGCGACTTTTGTTGTGATTTGGCGCTATATAAATAAAAATTGAAATTGAATTGAATTGAAAAGCACACTGAGCACTGAGAGGAGGGCCGCAGAGGGACCGGCACGATGCTGCCGTCTCACACTGAACATTATGTCCTGTAAGCACACACCACCCTGGTGTTCTTTCATTTCAATCCGGTCTTGAAGTGATGATGTGACGAATCCTGCTTCCAGGCCCGAACTACTCTGCGTTTAATGTTTAATAAATCAAAAAAATCAAATCAAAATGTATTTATATAGCACATATTAAAACAACAGTGTTGACCATAGTGCTTCACAGTCAGTAAAAACACGAGACAATTAAAACAAACAATAAAACAGGACAAACAATAGGTAACAACACAACAAGCTAGAACAGCCAACTAGTTAGAATCAAAAACCAAAGTAAAAAGATAAGTTGTAAGACGTGATTTAAAAGACTGGATCGACTCGGCAGTACGAACATGAACAGGGAGGTTATTCCAGAGTCTGGGTGCCACGGTTGCAAAGGCCCGGTCACCGCTCGACTTCATTCGAGACCAGGGTTGTGCTAGGAGCCTGTGATTGGACGATCTAAGTGCTCTGTTGGGATTGTATAAGTGGAGTAGTTCAGAGAGATAGCTGGGCGCTAAATTATTCAGAATTTTAAAAGTGAACAAAAGAATTTTAAAATCTATGCGATATTTAACAGGGAGCCAATGTAGATTGGCTAAAGTTGGAGTTATGTGTTCATAGATTCTCGTACCTGTTAAAAGATGCGCAGCTGCATTTTGAATTAGCTGAAGCCGGCAAAGAGAAGAGTGTTGGAGGCCCGAGTAGAGGCAGTTACAGTAGTCCAATCTGGATGTGATAAGTGGATAAGCTTTTCAAGGTCCTTTAAAGGAAGGAACGGCTTTGCTTTAATAAGACTTTTGTGTATTTAACATGTTTTAATACTTTGTATCTTTTTCTACTGAATCTCCACAAGCCCCTAAAAACAGTCAGTGATCAGTCGGCCTCTGAGTTTTTATTACCGCTGTTCATTTCAAAGCTTCGTTTTTAAACCCTTCTGGTGTAACTACAGCCCAGCCCATGCAGCAGTATATTAATGACTAACCTCGTGTTGTGGATGGATTATCTCAGTTGTTCTCCTGGCTGAAGTTTGGTCCGTTTACAGCATCCTGCCATGCGATTGCATTTGTCTCTAACCATCAGGAACCCTCACATTAACTTTTATCAAGTGGAAAAAAAGTTAGCGTTCATCCTCCAGCTTCACTGTTTATGTTATGCTAACATAGCTGTGTCGCTAGCGATCACTTGGCACATCATTATATAGCAGCTAGCCCAACTTCAGTAACCCTACAAACGTCACTGCTGTTTAGTTTCCAGTTTTTCAGCTCTACATCTTAATTTGTTTCGGAAATCTCTCAGTCAGGACATTGATTTCCCATGAAAAGCACACTGAGCACTGTGTTATATTTAGATAGAAGCTAGCGAGCTAACTTCCTGCTAACATCTAACTCCGTTAAATTTCATAAATTCGGTTTTCATGGATGCCTGGATTTTAAACTTAATTGTTACACCTGGTAGAGCAGCAACGTGGTAGAAAGAATTTAGACAGTTTGTAACTCTCATTGATGCTGCAATGACCGAGTGACTTATGGACCTGCAGTGGAGTTTGGGACCGGACACGGCTAATGATGTCAGACTTAAAGACCAGATTTCATTTCATTGCACTTGGAGAACTACAGATTTGGGCCTTTGAGCCATGGCTTTATTTTTCTTACAAAGAGGTTGCCTGTCAGGGTCCTGGGTCTGAGCGACCCAGGATCCCTGAGCAGTTATGGACTAATATTATAATATATATTTTGTATTGCTGTCCCTCGTTATCCCTGCTTGTGTGTGTGTATGTGTTTCTGCGGGCGCCTTCAGGCCTGGTGGGTGTGGCCCTGCTGGCGGACTGACCACACCCGAAGCCACACACCTGCTGCTGATCAGGCCTCGTCGGGGGAGCTACTTAAGAGAGTCTTGGAGCTCCCACCGACGCGGGATCATTCCATGAAACTCCACGTTAGTCATCCAGTTGAACTGAGTTAGTGTGTGTATGCCCGCGGTTATATGTGTCCTGACGGCTGTGTCTATTGTGTCCCCAGGAGAAGTGTGGAGCGCCAGACAGCAGCCAGCACGAGGAGTGCTGAGACACGAGAGCGGAGAGGACTGAGACACGGACTATTCACGGAAAGACACGACACGGGAGTCAGGGAAAGCACGGGGATTTATTGTTGTTTTGTACCATACACTGTAAATAAACGCACTGTTTGTACATAGAGCGCCGCGCCTGGGTCCTCCTTCCCCACGCCTCCCACGGTTTGCCATGCCGAACCGTGACATTGCCACTTGTGGAGCACCTTGGTCAAATCCTGGCTACTTTGTTCTCTGTAATTAGGCTTCACAAATTAAATGTGGTACAGGTTTATTTATTGTTCAAATGCTACGTATAGCACCTTTAAATGTCAGGGGTCCACAATAAGAATTCATTGACAGACGTTAGACATCCCTACTGTTCATGTGAATACAAAACTAGAGGGCTGAAAGACAGAAATGTATGAGTGGTCATAGTTCCATGTCTGTAAGATGTTTGTGTGTTTGCAGAAAACCTTATTTTAAAGGAAAAAATGCTTCTGAAACAAAGGGCACAGGCCAAATAATCTACAGCACGTCATGTCTTGGTAACATTACCGTGGTTAGGTAAAGACAGAATAAAAGTTCAGTAATATGGCACCATTTTCAGGATGTCACAGAGTGCATTGTGATGAAAGTACTTTTTACAATAGAAAATAACACAAAAACCAGCAAAGGGGTTGTTGGGTGTCTCAAAAATAGTGAAACAAGTGACTTGACATAAAACTATGTACATACCTGTTTGTTTGACTTTAAATACACATCTTTTCACACTAAGTCACATCAATCATATTAAATAGAGCAGACACTTTTGCTGTGGGAAAAAGAAAGATAAAGAAATGAGTCACATGTAACGTCCACGTGTTTCACATCGCAAACATGTCAAAATAACAGCAGCTCTATCAATAATAACATTATTTGAACAATGGAAATCTCTCTTCAGCATCTTCTCTTGATGAAATAATCTGACTCATCTTCATTTCTGAGTAATTTTATGCTGTACACGAAACATTCAGAAGTGTGTCTGCCCACTAAAGATCTATCTTTAACTTTATTTGGTTTTCTTTCTTTTTTTTTAACTGTGTAGACCTGAAATGACAGACCTCATGTTTCATCATTTTCTACCATTTCAAAGGTAAACACTGTGGGGAAAATATCAATAAGTGACAAATTAAAGGAAAATCTATATATGCCGTTTTGGCCTATCTGGTGCTACTTGAAGGGATGAATTCTAAAAATTGCTGGAAGAATACCACCTTCATTAAAACACAGTAGGCTTTAAATAATGATTGAGCCATTCAATGAATTAGGGCGCTGCCATGCAGGACGAGAGCACATTCATTAGGATATAAAACATAAAAGTGATCACTTCAAAAGTGGCTTCCCTTCATTGGCTTCCTATTAAATCCAGAATTCAAAATCCTGCTCCTCACATACAAGGTAGGGGTGCAACGATACTCGCATCGAGTGCTTTCGGTTCGGTACGCATATGTATCGAACAACACAAAATTTTTAAATTTATTTTATCAACTTTCCTTCTGACGATGCTGTCTGTGTTGAGCGCTCAGTGGATCTGCGCTCGACAGTGCAGCCTAGGCGGAGTAGTCGAACGCAGATCCACTGAGCGCAGGGCAAGCTAGCAAGACAGAAGTTAAGCTCTCGTTGCAACATGGCAAATTGAACCTCCCCCACCCTCATTCAGATCTGGAACTATTCTGGTTTTCATGTGACGAATGACCCTGAAGGTAAGCGCGTCATGGACTAAAGTAAAACAGTATGTTGGATGTGCCACGCAATACTCAATTACATGGGTGGGAGCTAGTGTGTTAGCGCAGTTAGCTCGTTAACGTGTTGCCGTCCAGCCCCACGCACGGGGCGATCCGCGGTAGCTCGTTAATGGAGATTTGCCGTGTTGTGGCATTAACGTCATTTCAGATTAACGCTGACAGCACTAGTGGGAACACAACGAATATGACTGCACATTTACTCCGACATCATCCTAGTGCAAAGACAAGTGGAAGCAGACAAAAACAACAAGCACGCATGCTACAAACTTTACCCGAGTCATTTAGACAGCTGTTTAATATGCTGCTGAGAATATAGCCCAGAAGAAGCGGATAGTATAGCTTTTATTTTGGAAAGAGACATTTCTCTGTAATAAACTCTCTTTTCCAAAGATGAGGGATTCCTCAATCAGATACAGGGCTCGCAAAATCGCTAGCCCGACGTCCCGGGGCTAGCGATTTTTCCAGTCGGGCTACCAAAATCTATCTCTTCCCTGCCCGTCGGGCTATCGTAGGAAGGAAAAATATATGTCAATGCTTTTGCATTCTTTCAGAAATGTAGCTGGGTAATTATGTCATTGGCATCGGCGAGCCACTGTCAATATGTGACATATTGAAGTCGCGTTTGAATTTGCGCTTGTTTTTTGCTTTCACTTTGCAATCGCGCGAACTGTGTATAGAGAGCGACAGCACTGATCTGTGAGTGATGATAATTTGTGCACCAATTCCTCTGACATCGTCTTATCAATCGTTAGCTTACTATGCAAACATGACAAGTGAAATCTCCCGCAGCTTAAACATGTGAGAGGTTGATCGCGCAGAGAATCGCTGAGCTTATGTGAGTGCGTGTGTAAAAGCATTTCAGTTCTGCTGAGCCAAATAAGACAGGTCAGGGTGAAGAAGTGACAGCCAAAGAAAAGCTTACCACAAAACGGAAAAGTTATGACAAATCAGACTATAAGGCAAAAAGAAAGTGCAGCTTTATGGTTTCATGGACAAAAGAGTTTCTGTGGCTGCAATATGATGAGCTAAATAACCAGGGCTGCACATAAGTGGTCCGCAGGTGCGCATTCGCTGTCAAAACAAAAGACGCGCACAAGATAAGAAGTTGCAACGCGTGTTTGTGTACATAAGATTTTCAGGAGGAGGACAGACATTTGTTTAGAACTCTTAAAGATGTCGAAGAAGCTCCTTTAAGCAATTACTGTGATGTTCCTCCAAACCACAAAAGAAGCGCGTATTCTCGGAAAAGTAGTTGCAGGAGGTGAGCTGGCTTCAAACAAATGATGAACGCACAGAGATGTGGTGCAGAATGTGCCGTGAAAATTTAATAAATGACAAATTAAAAAGGCATGAACATTTTTTTTTTGTATCGAAAAAATATCGAACCGTGACACCAAAGTATTGAACCGAACCGAACCGTGAATTTTGTGTATCGTTGCACCCCTAATACAAGGTCTTAAATAATCAGGCCCCATCTTATCTCAATGACCTTGTAGTACCATATCACCCTATTAGAGCACTTCGCTCTCACACTGCAGGCCTACTTGTTGTTCCTAGAGTATTTAAAAGTAGAATAGGAGGGAGAGCCTTCAGTTTGAATCCTCCCTTAGTTATGCTGCAATAGATGTAGGCTGCCGGGGGATTCCCATGATGCATTGAGTTTTTCCTTTCCAGTCACCTTTCTCACTCACTATGTGTTAACAGACCTCTCTGCACTGAATCATATCTGTTATTAACCTCTGTCTCTCTTCCACAGCATGTCTTTATCCTGTCTTCCTTCTCTCACCCCAACCAATCACAGCAGATGGCCCCGCCCCTCCCTGAGCCTGGTTCTGCTGGAGGTTTCTTCCTGTTAAAAGGGAGTTTTTCCTTCCCACTGTCGCCAAAGTGCTGCTCATAGGGGGTCATATGATTGTTGGGTTTTTCTCTGTATTTATCTGTATCTTGAGGCGACTTTTGTTGTGATTTGGCGCTATATAAATAAAACTGAATTGAATCACTCAGAGATACTTTGTATTCATCTGGTGGACTATGGCTTGATGGAAGCAGTCCATCCTATTTCTCTGATGTTTTTTTATTTTCTATTTCTACTACAGACCACGTATTTCTATTGTTGCATGTAGAGATTGTCACATACACACATACACAAAAGCAGCTTTACTGATGAGTTACAGTTTTTGCCTACCCGGTGAATAAAAGAGCATTTGTATCCATAATCTTTTTGCCAGTAGTTTAGCTTTATTCACTCTTATTTTATGTTTGCTGTTTTCTCCGGGGCCCCAGCTGACTCCTTGTGTCTTCACTATGTTATATGTAAATACCCCAAAAGCATGGTTGAATACTGATATAACTTCCACAGTCCAAACAGTCTAACGCAACAACAAAGTCTGTGAGCAGATTATGACGTGGCTCTGTTTACAGAAGATCTCTTACTGAAATTTGTTCACAATTTGGTGCTAATTATAACAAATGCACATTTCAATGTAATTGTTCATGAATTGACTTGAATATAACCGTAACAACCACACCACACGTGTACACTTCACATATAGACTACTATTAGCAGGATGGCAAATTTCTGAAACACACTAATCCATTTATATTCATCCATGTGTAAATTCTGTCTGATTTCATGCACAGTGAAGCCGTCTGTCTGGACTATCCAATGACAGCAGTGTCTGATTCACTTAGGATTGAAAAAGGGTTTAAGAGCAACAGGGTGTACATGTGAGGCTTCCCTTATGCCCGATAATCCCCACATTACAGGTGTCAATTTTTCCTTTAATTTGTCACCCGTGTGTCATTAAATGACTATATTTCACATTTTAGGTTGGTTTGACAACAAGATGATATCAAGATGAAGATATCAGGCTCTGCCCTTAAAATCGTGAGTTTTCCATTTGTATATAGTATAGTATAGTAGATGTTATGGAGCAGGTGAGAGCAGGGAGGAAGGGGTAAGTGCAGCCTAGGTAGAGACAATATCTTACATATGGACGTCCAAACAATCAGGAACTTCCCATAGGACATTGATATATAGAGAAATACACAAGGGGTTTCTTCCAAATGAGTCAGGTAAACTTGTAACAGTGACCACATATAAAAAAACGAATCTTTGAGAGGTTCAATTCAATGTCAACATAATCAACAAGAGACAAACAATTCAAGTGGAGAAAAATAAAAATGATTACACTAACATGACATGTTTGTGCTTGTGAGGACTCATCATTTGAAGTGTATCGCAAAATAAGACCGTGTCAGAAATGGGAAGAACCCCATAAATCAGGGTTTTCACCCCCCAGTGTCCTTCACTACCAGTGTGCATCAGGTGGGTTTAAGAAATAAAGTGCAGGATAGTTCTAGAAATAATTCTCATGTTCTATACTTTTTTTCAAATGTATATGGATTAATCTCATTGTTGAAAATCATTCAACAAAGAAATCAATAAACACTTAACAATTACATTCCTGTAGCATGAGCAAAACTTAACTGTACCAACACCTGTAATCACGTGTTTGTATGGTGCATTCAGATACAAAGCAAAGCAAACCAGTCATATTAGGAAAGATCACACGAAACAATAAACATATCACCAGAAAAGAACTGCATTTATCAGAGATATAAAGGTTTCCAGAGCTCCTCTAGCTTTTCCTACATTCAAACAGATCATGTAAAACCTGTCTGATTGTGCATTCTACAACACAGCAATCATAGGTTAGACAGAAGAGGAAGGATGTGGGGGTCTGATCCCTGGTTACTGAAACTGGTTTTGAGTACATGGAACAGCTGTACCAGCAGGCTAACCAGAGTGCAGCTCTGACAGTAGCCAAGACAAAAACTCAGTATGGGAGAAGAGAGGCCATGGAAGAAGCCTTTCGGTTGGCCTGGCAAACTGTCAGGGGAAAGCAGTTTCCGTCCACACTGTATATAATGGGGATGGGACTATAGTGGGGATGCTGACCTCAACAGAGGACAGTTGAACTAACACATCAAAGAATCTCCTCAATCCCACTGACATGGCTTCTTGTAGTATAAGAGGACTGGGAGTAAGGTCACTGAGGTAGTTTGTCAAGGCTCAGGCTCTGCTGTGGTGCTGTCATAGCTGACACACCTCTGCAACATTGTGTTGCAGTCAGAGACAGTGCCTCTGGACTGGGAGACTGGGGTGGTGGTGGTTCCCCTCTTCAAGGACTGGGTCCACAAAGTGTGGTCCAACTTTAGGATGCTCATGCTTCTCAGCCTCAGCCTGGGTACTTCGTCTGCCTGTTAGTGGAACCTTAGATTCATGAGGTGGTTTTCATCCTGATCATGGATCAGCTCTTTATTTTCTCAAGGATGTTTGAGGATGCATGGGAGTTCCCAAACAGTCTACATGAGTTCTGGGAACTTGAAGAAGGCATTCAACCGTGTGTTCTGTTGGAGATGCTTTGGGAGTATATGGTATCAGGCCCATTGCTGTGGCCTAACCAGTACAACCATTACCAGAGCCCAGTTCACATTGTTGGCTATAAGTCAGACTCGTTCTTTGTGACTGTTGAACAAAGGGACTGCTGTCGTTTGTCACGATTTCGTCCACAATTTCCATGGACAAAATTTCTAGGAGCAGCCAAGAGGTCTGGTGTGGTGGTCACAGGATCTTGAGATTCTCCAACTCACACTGGGATAAGAAATGGTGTTTCAAAATTCAAGACCATGGTCCTCAGACTGAAAAGGGCTCTCTGGGATGGGAACGAGTTACTACCCTTGGTAGAGCAGTTACAGATCTTGGGGTCTTGTTCATGATTTAGGGGGGAGTGGACCAAGAGATTGGATCGACAGGTTCGAGAAGCATCTACAGTGATGCAGATGCTGTACTGGTCTGTCATGGTAAGGGGAAAGCTGAGTGTAAAAGCAAAGCTGTTGAATTGTAGCTACGCCCTTACGTTCACCTAAGTCACAAGCTCTGTGACCTCATGTCCGTAAGAATGAGGTCACAGATACAACATAGAAATGAGCTTTCTCTGAAGGGAGCCTAGGCTCAGCCTTGGAGATAGAGTGAGGAACTCTGCCATTCAGGAAAAAGCAGGAATAGAGCCACTGCCCTCTTAAGGCATCTGACCAGGATGCTCAAGATGTTCAGTGCATGCCCCATTGGAAGGAGGCCCTGGGAAGATCCACGATGCTCTGGAGAAATTACATTTCTTGGAAACACCTTGGTGTCTCACCCTAACCGACCACAGCAGATGGCCCCGCCCCTCCCTGAGCCTGATTCTGCCGGAGGTTTCTTCCTGTTAAAAGGGAGTTTTTCCTTCCCACTGTTGCCAAAGCGCTTGCTTGTAGGGGGTCATATGATTGTTGGGGATTAGTATAAAGTGCACTGACTTGAATCTTGTTGTGATTTGAGGATGTATGAATAAAATTGAATTGAGGTGCTGGAGGAGGGTGGTCTGGGCAGAGATGGGCAGAAAATGGATGGATAGATGGATGGATCAGACCTTTTTTACATAACAGACTCTACATGGATACCCTAGTACTGGAGCACCTACACAGTAAACCTACAGGAGCCATGGAAACACATGCCACAGTTTTTGTGCTTACATTAATGCCGGAGTTACTGAGTAAGCAAATCAGTGACTTTTACACACTGTATGCCTTAGCACTGTAACGGCACATTAGTGGCTGACCTACTCCGGCTGCTAAAAGCTTCCACTTAATAATAATAATAACACTCCTTAAAATTGATTATAAAATATATGTAGGAAGGAGGGAAGAAATTGCACTAACCGACTTGCTGCAGTAGTAGCATCCTATTACAGTGCCATGCAAAAAATCAGTGTCTCCTTATAATGACCCATTCTTTCATAAATGGTTGTAAAGACAGACTGCATGGCTAGGTGCTTTATTTTATACACCCCTGGAAATGGGGCTGAAAACACCTGAATTCTAAGATTAGGAGATGTGGCCAAATTCTTGGTCCATATAACTGTAGATTCAGTCTGAATAATCTGTATGAAACGAATAGGCAAAGAATCACTGAGTGTAATGAAAGTGCAAACCACAGACTCCTGAAGAGGACATGAACCACAGACTGGCTGGCTAACTTGTAAATTCCTCTTGAAAACAGATTTCTTGGTTCTCAGTGTCTAATGAAGCCATGCTGGTGCATTAAAGTACCAATACTAAGACAGCACGGCAGAATCTGATGTCCTGGGACGAGAACACGTTGGTTTTACAGTGTATCTGAATGCAGATTTCTAAAACCCAGCCTCCAATGATTCATATTTACTTAAAACAAGCTAAGCGCTCTTAACTGCATTAGTGTAAACAAAGGACTCATATGATAATATGACTTAAAATATAACTCAGTGATCCCCTCCCCTGACACAACATTACAAAGTCAAAATGAAAAGACAAAAACAGACAACACAGATGTCGGCCTACGTTTCTCCAGCTTTGTTTGTTGTGGTGTGTAGATGTATAAGGCTGGTCCAGTCACTGGATGTTTCTGGCCATTCACAGTGTCCTGCTACATGACTGTCCCTGGTCAGATGGTCAGAGGTAGAAGCCGGTGGCTGGTGGGTCTGGAAGTGTAGGCAACGTCTCAGGGCTGGGTACCTGGATAGTAGGAGGCACAGATCCATTCCTGTTAGGCAGGGCACAACCTCCTGGGTAAGTACTGTTTAGCACGCAGCCATTTTCCATCTGCAAAGGACATAAAATATCATTAACATTAAACAGGATTGCCATTTGGCTCATAGTGGGTGTTTGTATAAAACAAAGATTATGATTCATAATCTTAAAATAATCTTAAAAGCAGAAACACAAACAAATAAATAAGGCAAAAACCTTATTGAGGAAGATGGTCCAATATTATGGAGCATGTTCTGAATATCAGAAAAATATCAGTTATAGGGTAAAGTCCCTACAACCTTCTTCTTTAATTCAATTCAATTTTATTGAGCAAGCACTTTGGCAACAGTGGGAAGGGAAAACAACAGAACCAGGCTCAGGGAGGGGCTTCAGGCTTCCCCCTTCAGGGGTAGCCACAGCGGAGCATGACTCCATTGCAGTCCGTTCCTACCGTCTCGTCTGTCACACTACATTCACGTTTCTACTCTGTGGTTTTCTTGAGAGCTTGAAAAAGAAGGCAACTGGACTTATTTTGTTTGTGAAGACATTTCAGCTCTCATCCGATGGACTTCTTCAGATATAAAAACAAATGGTGGAGAGTCCCAGCTGGAAGTGATCTTTAGAGTATTTGATAGGGGGCGTTGTGCCTGGTTGCTCACAGTGAATGGAGATGGAGTCCCTCTACATAAGAGTCAGTACATTTACCATTTACTCTACTCCCCTCTAAACCATCTGTGTCCTCAGTCCATATTGTGGACCCTGGCATCCTTGAAAGAGGGACCATTGTTCTTTAATGGCATCTGTACAGACGTGTACATCTATCCTGTTGAGGTGGCTCTTCTATAATGTGCCAAGTTTTTGTGGAGCAGCTGTTTGGTTTCTCCTGTGCAGAGGTCCAAGCACTGCTCACAGCACTGCACAGCATACACTATGCTGCTTAGGCTGTGTTTGAGTTTTGTGCTTGGGATGAACTACTCCATCCAAAGTTCTTCTGCCTTTTTTCCTGTCTTTTTCCACACCTTGGCTCATGTGATGACACACCTGATCAACAGTGGATCAACAACCCTCAGAAGCACCTTCACAACCTCAGTAAATACCTCAGATAAATAACTGGGACTCTCCACCAGCTGTTTTTATAAGGTCTCATCCAAGAAGAAGCTTCTTGGATGAGACCTGAAATGTCTTCACAAACCTAAAGAAGTCCAGTTTCCTTAGTTTGTTAAAATTCCAGACTACCACGACCTGCATGACTGAGAACTTACACAAACCCTCGGTAGTTTTCCCCTTTTCTTCCTCGTCTTCTTGTCAATGCCGCTGTTTCCAAACATAGATCATAGCAGGTCTTACTACCATCTTGTAAACCTACCTTTTCCCTAGCTTCTCCTAATCGCCGTCCTGTGTAGACTGTATATTGTCCTCTTGTCCTTTGTTAGAGTGTTAGTCCACGTCCTGTTTCTCACTCCTCGTGAGTTGAAAGTTTGCATTTGTTTTTGGTTTCGTTTTGTATTTTGCTTTATGCTGGTACGTATCCGCTCAGTAAAGCGCTTGCCTTTAGATAAACCTCCTCCTGCCTCTGAGTCCTCATCACACACACTATGACAGTCAGGGCTACTTGTCTCAAGCCAAAACTATCATGTGTGACTCGTCACACCCTCACGATGGACTGTTCTCCTTGCTGGCCTGTGGATAGAGGCTCTGCAGCTTTTTCACCAGGTCATCAGACTGCTCAACATGAAAATACCATGTTTGTGTACGTGTCCACAGCTTTCCACAGCTCACTTTTACCATTGCACGTGATAATATATTTTGCTGCTATACATATTTTAACATATTTGATTTATTTTAAATATTTTTTCATCTTACATTGAGTAACTGCAATGACATTTCATTCCTTGCACACTTATGCATGACAATAAGTCTGCTTGTCATTTTCTTCATTCACCAGTTGCTTAAAATACTCGTTCCCTTTTTTCCACTCAGCCATTTGTATGCTGTAGACAAAAACACTGGCACCTATCCTTTCACATTGCTTGTTCACGTTTGCACCATAGCTACCCAACACCACCTCAGTGTTTTTCACCCACGTGTGCAGTGACGTTTGCTTCAGCCACCCCTCTCTCTCATTCTTCCCTACCATCCCGAGGCTGTCTCAACTACTTCCTGAATTCTGAGTGACATTTTTTACTATAATATGAAATTCCATCCATCAGCTTCCACTTATCCTTTTCACAGTCGCGGGGGGCGCTGGAGCCTATCCCAGCTGTCATAGGGCGAGAGGCGGGGTACACCCTGGACAGGTCGCCAGTCTGTCGCAGGGCCAACATACAGAGACAGACAGCCACTCACGCTCACGTTCACTCCTGCATTCACACCTATGGGCAACTTAGATTGATCAATTAACCTATCCCCACAAACTGCTTGTCTTTGGACAGTGGGAGGAAGTCGGGGTACCCGTGGAAAACCCATGCAAACACGGGGAGAACATGCAAACTCCACACAGAAGGATGCCGGCCTGATGGTGGAATTGTACTCAGGACCTTCTTGCTGTGCGACAACAGTGCTGACCACTGTTAGGTTTATATTGTTGATTGTCATTTATGCTTAGAAATATTTACTCATATATAGAGTTTTATAATCGATTGCATAATGATAGGAGGTCTGATCCTTAGCAGTCTGCAAAGACTGTGAGCCTCCCAGAGCACTCTGGCATAAACACACATCTTAAAGTCGTGAGAGAGGTCGTACCTGCTCTTACTGATTTATACTACAGGAGGACACCTACTCTTATCTCTTTACATATAAGTGCCTTTTGTTTAGGTGGACCGCTGGACTCCTGGCACAGCAGGTCTGAGGAGTCTTCACAGGGTCACATTTTGACCCCACACACACACACACACACACACACACACACACACACACACACACACACACACACACACACACACACACGGCTACACGTACACACAGACAAGGTACTCTTTGTTCACATGTATGCTTGTGTAAGACGTCATATGTTAATGAACTTATGCATATTCACGTAACCTCAATAAAGAGCAGTGCTGCGGGGGAGCTGGCTGAGAGCGCCTGTCAGGAACGACGCTCGTCACAGTTCTCTCCCTCGTGCACGAGCAACACAAAGAGCTGTGAGGACTTGCGTCTTGCTTTTGCCGTTGTAGTAGAACTGTCTCGCTCGAGACAGACCCATCAACCACCGTTCCTCCTCTTTTAATCAAATTACTGAGTAACTGATGCACCTTCATGTCTAAATACATAGAATACAGACAGATAAAAGATGATTTCCTTAACCTTTGGTAGAACCTCAAAATCCCATCCTTTCGTGAACCTCGGGACCAAAAATGGTCCCGCCCCAAAAGTGCTCTAAAAATGTTATATATCAATATTTTTTTCTACTTTAAATTAGTCAGTCTTTTAAAACTACTTCTGCTTAAAATATCCATATCAACTTTTAATTATATTTTCATTGTTTTAACCCTTTAAATCCCAGTTTAGGTACATGAGCGCCCTGTTTTTAACAGAAAAAAAAAATTAAAAAATTAATATTTTCCATAAAATACATTTGAAGTAATATTTGATTGTTATTATAACTAGGCCTTTGGATAGGCCAAAAATTGGCACCAACATTCATTTTGATCCATTATTATTTTTTGTGCAGGAGCACATTTTTAAAAATCCATCCTTTCGTGACCCTCGGGACCAAAAATGGTCCCGCCAAAAAAAGTGCTCTAAAATGTTATATATCAATATTTTTTTCTACTTTAAATTAGTCAATCTTTTAAAACTACTTCTGCTTAAAATATACATGTCAAGTTTTAATTATATTTTCATTGTTTTAACCCTTTAAATCCCAGTTTTATTACATGAGCGCCCTGTTTTTTTAGCCCCAAAAAACAAAAAAACTAAATATTTTCCAAAAAAAACATTTGAAGTAATATTTGTTTGTTATTATAATTAGGCCTTTAGATGGACTAAAGATTGGCACCAACAGTCATTTCGATCGCCTTTTATTTTTTTTCCAGGAGCGCATTTCATAAAATGCACACTATCGACCACGCCCAAAAAGTGCTATAAAAAATTTATATATTAATATTTTATTCCACTTTAAATTAGCCAATCTTTTAGACCTACTTCTCCTTGAAATATTCATGTCAAGTTTTAATTACATTTCGCGGATTTTAACCCTTTATATCCCGGTTTCGTCACATGAGCGCACTGCTTTTTTTGCCCCAAAAACATAAAACATAAAATATTTTCCAAAAAAAACATTTGAAGTAATATTTTATTGTTATTATAATTAGGCCTTTAGATGGACAAAAGATTGGCACGAACATTAATTTCGGTCCGTTTTTAATTTTTTTTGCAGAAGCCGAAAATGTCCCCAGGCGGCGCTGCTGCTCCTGCTCCCCCGGGGAGGAGTGCCTCTGCCGCGGGTGTGTTTCGCGCAGCGCCGGAGCATATGGTTCGGTTCCCGTGTCTGCAGCACACACTTCCGCTACCACGTGAAAACAAATACGTCATTTCCTGTTGATTAAAAAAAATTAATGCACCCTCAAACGATCCTAAGGGCAGAAAATGGTCCGGAACGAGCAGCGGGCCAAGCTGCTGCGGCACGCGGGAAATTAGTCTGCCTTTTCCGGGTATCTGTCTCGAGCAGGCCGCTGGAGAAGGTGTGTATGTTCCAGCAGGCGTCACACGTGGAACAAGGGCGCCACCCGGTGGCCAAATAAAAAAATTACAATTCTAAGGCCCTGAGTCCAGAATGAAAGTGAAAGTTAAGCCATCGCCACGACGTTAATGGTAATAATTGTACAGTGAAAAATAGCGTTTATAATGGGTTTCAATGGGGCACAAATCGGCCACGAGGTTCGATAGTGGATGTATGCCTTTTATTCAGCCATTTAAGCTCATTTAAAAAACTCAGACTGAAATTTTAAAATAAAATGGGGAAAAAATACATGTTTGAAAATTTGGCTATACTCCATTAAACACAGTGGAAATGGCGTGGAATTAAAAAACGGAAAGGCCACGAAATGGTCCCAGGTTCTACCAATTAATAACAGATTTAAATGTAAAAGCTACTAAAAAGTTAAAACCTGGGTACACAGTCTGTATGCCCGGCTCAGGAAGGAACCTCCAAGCTGTGCAGCTAGTAATGATTTCAAAGTATGACAATGTTCAGCAACCTCACCTTGCTGTGATTGGGGTCGTCAAGGATCTCAGAGGTCACCAAGCCAAAGTGGTCGAGCTGGCAGCAGGGCTTACCCACTCTTAGAATCTGCTCCAGGGGGCTAGTGCAGGGAGGGCACTGCGACAGACTGGAGATGACCTCGAACAAGGGGCCTGGGATCTGCTCTGGGTGGCTTTTGTGGTTCATTCCACGAAAAGATGCAACTGTGCTCTCAGCGCCCCGCTGCTCTGCACTTCTCTCAAGCAAACCACCTCCACTGACTGTGTAATCCACACTGTCCATAGTGGGCTCCCTGCAAGACTCCAGTGAGGTGTTTGTAAGAGCGTTTTGGCTGTTGTCAATGCAGAAACTGCTGCCCAGGCTTTCGCTGAAGCTGTAGTTCTGCCATGGCATTTTTTCTGCTGAATGCTCTGGGCTCGACGGACCACATCGTCCGTCAAGGTTTGCTGCCGTCTGTTTGGCATGGCACTGTAGTGAGAGCTGCTTCTGGGTCCTTGGTTGCTGCTCCTGCTGAAGGTAGTGTTGGTGAAGCTTGCTATTCAAGTCTGAGGCCTTGTCATTGAAAGTAGTCTGCTGTGTGGTCAGTTGCTCCAACTCGATCTCTGCTGGGACTAGAATGTCTTGGGCTGTCCATTGTCCATTGGCAATAGACTGATTTTGCCCCAGCAGCTCTCCATTTACTATCCTGTGGGGGAAATGGTCACTCTGCTGGCCCCAGTTAGGTGGTACTTTAGTGGTTCGCATGTTGAGATGCTGTTGCATCTGCTGGGATAGCTGGACAATGGGAGTGTGCTCCATTATTGGAGGCTTGGAGGGACAAAACTGCATTTGCACACTTGTATCAAGATTATTTTCTGATAATGACACTGGTGTGGAGGTTGCTGCGGTAGTGCTAGGAGGTACCTGTCCTCCATGTACAGTGGAATCAGTCCTTCCTTCTATCGAGTCATAGATGTAAGAGAGAATCTCATCATTTGTCAGCAGATCATCCAAAGTGGGCACGTGTTCAGGGTCCATCTCAACTCTGATCATACGCTCATCTAGCAGCAGCAACTCCAGGTCCTCAGCACTCAGGCCCAGCCCTTCCAGAGCTCCAAACAGCTCGCTGTTTGAGTAACTCCTCTCTTCTGCATCCATCCCTTGGCCCTCCAAAGAGAGCGAGTCCAAAGTAGCCAGCAGTGGGTCAAAGCTGGTACCTGGTTCTGTGATGCCTGGACCTACGACACTATTAGCAGGTTCATTCCAGCTTCTGTGCAGGTTGGAGGGTTCACTTTCAGAGAAACTAACGTGCTCTGCAAAGAAGCTGCTGTGAAATGACAGCTTGGGCTCCACAGCTGGCTGGCAAACATACACTGACTCATCCTGACTCATGAGTGCCCCAAGAAGGGAGCCCGGGTCCAGGCCATCCGTCAGCAGCTTATCAGTCCGATTCTTCTTTGACTTGCTAAAATTTTTTACACAGCTGCCATCTCTAAAGCCTGCGATGGGATGATTGGACTGATAGAGCAGGGCTTCTCCTGTAGCATACGTAAAGGGTAGATGCATAGAGCGCTTACGCAAATGTTCTCCTCCTTCTTCATCCCTATAAACACAGAAGACATCATTGTCAGGACTTCTCTGTGCAGTTCTTTTAAACAACTAAGAAATACAAACGTATGGCATTGAAGGGAAGGAGGATGGATATCTTAATGGTTTGATTCAGTGTATTACTCGAGATAAATGACCAAATGAGATTTGTACACAGACAGGTACTTACAAAAGAGGCCTCTGGGTGGCGATGATGTAATCTGGTTTCCCACTCTTATACACCAGCCGGGCATTGGCCTGGACCCACTTCCACTGGTTTTCCTTAGTCAGGAGTCTGAACACAGTCAGACCACTCTCTCCAGTCTTCATCACTTTAAACATTGAACACAAACAACTGTTACTCAGAGATAACCTCTGTCCACTATGACAGTCTAAATCTGCATAACACTTTGAAATGAGTTTCCATCGAAAGTTGTCACAAATTATCCACAGCATCTGTGTCCTGCCAGGCTGGACAGGGTGGCAGTGGACTGACTCATTTCACCTTTACTAGTGGGTTATGGTCAAAGACCGTTAATCATGGTCAGGCTTCGTCACTTCTGACCACGTGCCCATCTGTCCACTGAAGTGCACGTGGTGGTGCTGCTCTCATCTCTGATGCTTTGCCCGATCCTCTCTTCAGGCAGCTCTGCAGCTTTGCTCAATCTGTTTACTAATCCCACAGGATTCTTACAAAAGCTGTCTGAACTCTTTGACCAGACCAAACGTCCTCAGCACAGGATTTCCTACATATACTCAGGTTGTTCAGTAGCAAAACCTTTTTGGGTGTGAATGTTGAGCCACCTGCTTTGGTTTAGTGTTTTTCACAGCCTGCTGAGTCGAGAGCTGTGTTTCAATCAAGTCTAAAATCCTGGACTCTTAAACGCACCTTAGAACACACATGCATCAACACTACAATGAGCGGGCGGAGGGAGGTTTGGAGTCTTCTCTCACCCCCGTTCTCTGCGGCCTGCTGGAGCGGGGGGGCTAGGAGGAGGAGTTGGCCGTCCGACTGCGGTCTGGAGTGTGGGGCCTCCCTGCTGCTGCGGAGTCGGGGCGGTCTGCCTCTCCCCACCGCAGGGAAAAGGGTAACACCACCTGGGTCTGGGTGCAGTTCCCTCCTCCAGGGGCAAGGGTACCTAGACCCGGTTCGTAGAGTACGCTTGGGGAGTGTGATCGTGTGTACAGCGTCTCTTTATGTCTGTCTCCACTAGGGATGGGTACCGGTGTTCTGACATAAACGGTAGTAACCAGACCGAAAAGCAGCGCACATTTCGGTGCTTTATTTCGGTGCTTTTTTTTTCCTGAGCTGTGATACACTTCTAGCCAATCATTTTACGTTTCCGAGGATAGTAGGCGGGCCCAGGTACGTACGTTCTTTTAGAGCAGAGCTACAGATTAAAAATGTCCAAGGCGAAGCGGTCAAAAGTCTGGCTGTACTTCACAGCAAAAGATGCAAACTCAGCAGCAACAAATAATAATAATAATAATAATGGATACTTTATTGATCCCCATGGGGAAATTACTTGTTTTTCTCTGCATTTGACCCATTCACTCAGTGAAGCAGTGGGCAGCCCACTAAGCAGGCGCCCGGGGAGCAGTGTGTAGGGACGGTACCTTGCTCAGGGGTACCTCAGGGTAGCCGTTAAGTGGATTCGAACCGCCGACCTTCCGATCATGGGGCGACCACTTTACCTACTGAGCTATCCCTGCCCCAAGTGCTTTAAGCTGATACTGTGATACTGTCAAAGGAGGTAACACCTCAAATCCGATGAAACACCTGGCGACGCATAGCGTTTTTTTTAAAAGCCCAGAAATGCGCCGTATTTGATAGCTTGCTGCGAGACCTCACACCGAGCACATCTACTGTGCGTGGGTTGCCAGTTATCGGATCCGGAGTCAGCAACATCCCCCAAGAACCCGAAGAGGAGAGTCCTGGCCCCTAGCCCTGCCAGTGTAGCAGAAATGATGACGGATGATGATGCAGCAGCAGCCGTTCTTCTCTGCGTGAGTAGCTTAATGTTGTTCTGTGTAATTTACGTTGAGTAGGCTAACCACGTTATTACATTAATGCATGTAAGGTGAACTAGCAAACATCATCATAGCTACATGCGGCTGTCTTCTTGTTTGATGGCAGATACTCCCTTCACCCTGGCCAAAAAGGCTAAAATGACCAAAGAAAAAGTGGAAAACAGTTAAACATGAGAGGTTTTTGGACAAAGTTTGTGTTTTTTCCATTGTTTAAGCACTGCTTCCAGCCAAGAGGGATACCATATATGCCCCATAGCTGCATCTTTTTACAAAAAACAGGTGAACGAGAGGTTTTTGGACCAATTTTGTGTTCTCCATTCTTTAAGCACCGGTTTGAGCACCGTTTGAGCACCGGGACCGTTTCAAAAGTACCGATTTGGCACTGGTATCGGATAAAACCTAAACGATACCCATCCCTAGTCTCCACGTTGGTTGAGTGTGGAGTAAGTGCATATGAGAGCGTGAGGGTGGGAACGGATGTTTGTATCTGTGTGTGCCTGTATGTCTGTGTCTATATGTCAGGTTGGTATCAGACGCCACCTCTCTGGGAAGACTCCAAACTCAATACTCCTACCAACATTAATGACTGTCTAGCTTCTGTTACTAATTGGATCTCTCAAAATTTGCTCCACCCCAACCTTGCCTGAGATCTGTGAGATTAGCTTTTCTGCTAAGGAGATCATTCCCTGCCAGCATCGGGCTGCCGTAATGAATTCTGGGATTGCTTTTCACCAGCACGTTAAATTTAATATAATAAGTCATTCAGTCTTTTACTTTAATTCATAAATATTGCAAACTATATTAAAAGTCGTTGTCCTTCTAGTGCAGAACATTTTCATAATTGGTCTAGTTCAACTCCCACTTCACGTTTATTACTCAGTGCTTCCAAAGTAACTGGCAGGGACCAGGCTGCTAACAAAAACGATTCATGTTGTCCTTGAGCTGCTTCTCTAGACTCCAGGTAGACTTAAAAATGAGAGGTTTAATTTGAATTGTTGTGTGTGTCACAACTGCTGAGAGCTTTTTTAGCTGCTGGCTTTTGTGATTTCCCTCTAGAGAGAACAAAGCTACACAACACGTGTGCAGCTTGGCTTTGCAAGTTACTGGTAGGGTTTCTATATTTCACAGTTTAGTACATTATTCATTTAGTGACATCTGATAATATTTTAGAATTTAGTTAAAAATTAAGTTATTTATTTATTTTTAGCATTTATTATTTTATGACAGTGCAGTGGAGCAGACAGCGGAGGAGGGGTAGAGGGGAAAACATGCAGTATATGGATCGCCTGCTCAGCCCACTGTGGTGTGCTGCTGACCTGGTCCTAGAATCATTTTAGGAAGTCAGACTTTGGATCTGTATTCAAGCGGATCATCGATGCCCGGCTGCGAGAAATTGTCACAGTAACGCCCAACCAGTGTGGCTTCGTCAAAGGATGCGGCAGGAGCAGCAGGAGAAGCACCGGGAGAAGACCAAGACCATCCATATGGCCTTCCTCAACCTGGAGAAGGCTTTTGACAGAGTCCCTCATGACCTGATCTGGCACTCTCTGTGATCACACGGGGTCCCTGAGGCCTACGTCGATTTGATCAAGCTCGTGTACAGAAACGTGACCAGCACAGTCAGAAGCCCAGTGGGAACATCGCCACCTTTCAGCATCACCGTGGGCGTGCACCAAGGCTCCGCGCTGTCCCCGCTTCTCTTCATCCTCTGCATGGACACTGTGACCGCTGACCTCCAAGCACCCCGCCCTTGGACACTCCTCTATGCCATTGATGTCTTCCTCGCAGATGAATCCCGAATGGAGCTGCAACGCCAAACGCAGCAATGGAAGACACGCCAGAGTGAGTACGGGCTGAGGTTGAACACCAAGAAGACTAAGTACTTAGAAGCCGACCCCCAAACCGACGGCACCATCAGCATCGATGGGGAAGACCTGGCAAAAGTATCTCACTTCAGGTACCTCAGATCGATGATCAGCAATGACGGCAACATCCTGCCAGACGTACGAGCCAGGATTAATGCGGCCTGGATGAAGTGGTGCCAAGTCACTGGTGTCCTGTGCGACCGACGAATACCTGACCACCTCAAGTCAAAGATCTACTTTATGGATCAGCGTGTTGGCCGTCCACCGTAAAGCACGAACAGGCCCTTCACACAATGGAAATGCGGATACTGCGATGGTGCCTGGGCCTGAAACTATGGGACCATGTCATGAACACCGACTTCCGAAAGCGGCTGGGCATTGCATCGATCACGGAGAAGATGCAAGGAGCGCGACTGTGATGGTATGTGGTATGGTATAAGTGACAAAAACTGCAGAAAAGCGGACCCTGCAGAGCGGGAATAACGCTAGGAGGAGGAAGACTTTGGATCTGTACGTGTTGAATGTTATGGTTTTTTTTAACTATTCTTTATCCAGTTTTGTAATCGTATACAGCAGTAATTGCAATAGTAGCACACATTAAGACCTTTTTAATTAATTTATGAAATGTCTGAAAGTAAATAAATAATAATTTTTGTAGTTTTAAAGGCTTTTGTAATTTGTTTTACCACATACAGGAAACAGAGCTCGGCAGGCTGCTGGGTTGTGGTAAAATGGAATTTGGGCAGGTGAAGGAGTGAAGTCACGGTCAGGTTTGTCAAGCTGGTAATTCTCTTCAGTATTAAAGCAGACATATAACAGCTCATGTAACCTGCTAAATGGGCTAAATCAGCCGCAGCAGTAGTGCAGGCATGGTAATAACAACATGCCTGCAAAGAACAAACACACCACAGCTTTTCACATCATGAGGGTAACACACAGACACATGCTGAGAGCTCAGGCTTCAGTCTGTTTTACACAATTTCATACAACTTGTTCTTTCCTACTGTTGTGTAATTCCTTTTTTTTTTCCTGTCCCATTTGGTTCTTTAGCCGTCAGAATTGTTGTCTGAAGACCAACAAGGATACCCAATGGATTTACTTTGCCAAATGGATCATTGTGGCATTGCCGTATTGGTCCATTTGATCGACCTTTGTTTTTATTATTTATTATATTTTATTTTCAGATGTTACAGACGGGACAGACATGAGTGAGGGATAGGAAAGGGAGAAAGCCCCCCCGCCCCAATGGCTAGCAGAGAACGGGGGTGTGTGAAGACCCCATACCTCCCTCCTCCCGCTCATGTGTAGTGTTGCTGCATGTTGCTCTAAAGTGCATTTAAAACAAGGGAGAGCATGGTGCTGCTGCCAGAGAGCAGCAGGTGTTAGCACGGCCCCTCCCGAGAACCCTCAATGTCTACATGGATTTAATTCCTGATGTGTAATTCCTGATATTATCCTCGCAGTCACACAGCTCTGGTTATGACCACAGAAGCTCCACCCACCTGCTGATCAAAACTTGTGTTTACACGAGGCAACAAATCAGAAGAACGCCTCGCAGAGAATGGAAATGAGGGATTTTCAGGCACTGCACAGGGCACAAGTGTTCAGCCCCATCTTTGAATGAACTAGACTGTT
Organism: Rhamphochromis sp. 'chilingali'; assembly: GCF_963969265.1. Lineage (NCBI taxonomy): Eukaryota > Metazoa > Chordata > Actinopteri > Cichliformes > Cichlidae > Rhamphochromis > Rhamphochromis sp. 'chilingali'. The sequence goes on from NC_137941.1 coordinate 35,900,236, forward strand.
TTGGTTGACAGCTGGTTTTTGGTTACTTACTTCGGACATGGTTCTCTGCACAGTACAACATATCTGCGGCGTGGATGAACTGATAGCCAGAGCCCCTCACCCGCAGCTCAGCCTCCGTGTACCCCAGCACTATCTTCCCCCTGTACAAAAAACGACCAGAGTTACCTCGGGCAGCTGTTTACAGTTCATTCCACATGTCACTGTAAAGAAAGCAAAAACAAAAAACTATAGTATTATATTTTAGTATAGTCACCCTGTGAAACTTCTACCAGTGTGATGTTGTTTTAGTTTTCTCCATTTTTCTAAAAAATAAAACAACTCCCACCCATCTGACACACCCATGGATCTCATGAAGGAGGATACATATGATCAAAACAGGTACAACACAACTTAACTTAACCTCCGACCTCGCGTCCACATATGTGGACGTCACATTTTGGGTTATTTGGACCAAAATACTCAATTGTGGTCTACAAGGGCCTGATAGCCACTCACGAGGACATTATACTGCTACTGTTCTATTGAAACAAATATCCTCATACGTGGCTCTCATTTTTCTTAGAAACAAAAATTAGATTAAAAAAAATCTGGTAATTCTTTATTTTTACATTCATCAGGTCCCAATCAGCCCAGATATCAAAGAGAAATGAAAAATGCTGCCGTGGAAGAGTTCAGGTCTTAGGAGGTTCAGCATAACTAGTCTGCGGTTTGTCAGCTAGATTTCTTTGTCTCACTTTGAAAATCATTCAACAGAAAATGAGCGATGGCACCTGAAATCTAACATCCAATGAAAATGCTCCACTTTAGCATGTGGCTAACACAAATCTCAAACCGAACTGTACCTCCTAACCCTAACAAACAAACAAACAAACAAACAAACAAACAAACAAACAAACAAACAAACAAACAAACAAACAAACAAACAAACAAACAAACAAACAAACAAACAAACAGACGTGAGGTGTCTCAGTCGAATACAAAGTACTGAAATGTATTTTTACTTTGCGTCACAGGCCATGGGGGTGAAGTCCAGCTTGTGTTTGGTTCTAAAGATCATGTTCTTGGTTCTGATCTCTAGAATGGATGGAGGCTGAAGAGGAGTTGCAATAGCGAATAATGCAAGCAGCGGCGCAGCTTTCCCTCCATTTTCTTGCCACTGGTTCTGCCCATGCAAGAACTTGAGCCTTCCCTGGATATTCAAAGCCTGGAAGTAAGCAAAATAAGCAGTTATCCTTCTGGTAATGGATGTGACTTTGTATTTGTATTAGTAGATGTACTGTTTTTATAACCTGTGAGTACTACAGGTAACTGTAAAGATGGATCTTTGAGGGAAAACCTCAGTGAAGGTGGGCGTTAGCGGGCATGGGGACATGGAAACAGGTAGCAGACGACTCTGATAAAAGTTTGGATTCTTTTCTGGGAAAATGAAGCTCAGGAAACTGCTCGCCTATCATTTTGAATATTAGTGATCCAGACTGTGAGTAGAAAGGGCTTTGAGGGTTCAGTTAGAGCTGAAAAGTACTACATAAATACCTGTTCATGTCTTTAACCCACCAGGTTTATAAGAATACACAGATACACTCCTACGATAGATGTCTACGTGCAGAGAACGGGAACGTCAAGTCCAGCGTGTTGATGTGTTAGCTCTGGTAAAAATAGAAAATGTCACGTACCAGGAAACCAGAAGAGTTGTCCAAGAGGCAGCGAAAGCGACACACAAAGCTTCTCTCCAGGAAGGACGAGTTCTCCGGGGGCAGTTGCTCCGGGTTGTAGCAGACCACAGATGAGCTACTGTCAAATTCCATCTCTATAAAAACCACAAAGAAAACTGTGGGCAGAGCCATACTTCCATGTGTCGGTGTGTTTGTAATGCAGTGATTCTTGAAGGTCTGAATGGGCATTAGATATTGATTTTCAACCGGGTCCCTTGGGCACAGAGATTTTTAAAATGACAGTAGGTACTCGGGATGATGAGATACTCAAACTTTATACTGGAGAACGTCCGCTCATCTTCTGAGAAACTCTACCTCCATAAGATACAACCTGTTCATTCAACAGGTTCATTTAAATGTTCCTCCAGCTTTGCTTTTTCCTGCCTCAACTTTTTGAGACACATCAAATTCAACATGAGTTGTTATAATGTAGCAAACTGTCCTGGTTTAAAGATTTGATGTTTTCAGAAATGTGTTCCTGAGATTTGCAAATGATTTAAAGAAGAGAGTGCAAACGGTTTCTCGGAGTCCGTCGGTTGTGTCAGGGCCACAGGTCTTAAACACAGTGCTAACACGTAACACATAAGCATTTTAAAACCCAAACACACTTCACCTCATAAGCCACAGTGAAGATCACAGGGTCATGTGATCTGACCCGAGGCTGTTCTTACAGCTTAAACCATCTGATACTGACATCCAAATGTTCATGGTTGTGTTCATGTGGACAGCAGTGGAAGGTCAAAAACAAAGACTTTCATATTTGAGTCTTTAAGAAGTTCACAAATAATATTCAGTTAGATGATGGCAAAGATAATATTGAAAGATTTGCAGAATCTGGGGAAATCTGCAAGTTTTGGGTCCAACATTGTAACAAACACAATGCCGTTGAAATAACTCTCACAGTTGCAAAGGTAAGTTAAAACTTTACCAAGCAAAGACAGAGTAAAAAAGAAAAACGAGGTTGAGAAACTGGGAAAAGCCTTTGAGGGTAAAGGGCTCTGTAGTAAAGGAGTGTGTGTGCTGAGCTGTCATACAGGAATGACAGCATGTGTGGGGTGAGATCACCTTTGGGGGATGTTGGATCAGGAGGATTCAAAGCCCAGTCCAGGTTTCTTCTGAGCTCCTGCTGGTCCTCCGTGTGGACCAGTTCATACACACTCTGGTGCATGACATCAGTCTGAGAGAGAAAAAGAGACATTTATAAGCTTTTTAAAAACGTAACCTGATTCTAATTCTTTATTTTCCTCAACCTCATTGTTTGTTGATCTGTTGACGTGCAACGGTGTTGGTAGTGTGTAAAGACTGTAGGTTGTGTGAGTCTGACTATGTGAAGTGATCTGAATGTGAGTCTATGCTGCTGCTGTTGTAAACATCTGTTGTGCCTCGTCATAGTAGTTACATGGAGACTAGCATCTTCACTGAGTAACACACTTAATGCTACCAGTAAACTAAAAGCACACATTAGGTGATGTAATGGTTTCAACTTTAGTCTAAGAGAAGTTAAAGAATAAAACAAACCTGCTTACACTCTGTGTGCGGTCGACACAGCACTTCTTTTATTTTTATTTTTTGCAAATATTTTTATTGAAATAAGAAAACAGTACTTGCAGTTACCGAAATACAATTGACCTTTCTTCATTTTCCTAAGTAAATATACTTATATATACATTAGGGGTGCAACGATACACAAAATTCACGGTTCGGTTCGGTTCGATACTTTGGTGTCACGGTTCGATATTTTTTCGATACAAAAAAATGTTCATGCCTTTTTAATTTGTCATTTATTAAAATTATAAATATATATTTTAACTCAAAAGTACAGTTTTTAAATTTAACCCTAACCCTTGTGCGTGTTTTTTATTTTGACAGCGAATGCGCACCTGCGGACCACTTATGTGCAGCCCTGGTTATTTAGCTCATCATATTGCAGCCACAGAAATTCTTTTGTCCATGAAACCATAAAGCTGCACTTTCTTTTTGCCTTATAGTCTGATTTGTCATAACTTCTCCGTTTTGTGGTAAGCTTTTCTTTGGCTGTCACTTCTTCACCCTGACCTGTCTTATTTGGCTCAGCAGAACTGAAATGCTTTTACACACGCACTCACATAAGCTCAGCGATTCTCTGCGCGATCAACCTCTCACATGTTTAAGCTGCGGGAGATTTCACTTGTCATGTTTGCATAGTAAGCTAACGATTAATAAGACGATGTCAGAGGAATTGGTGCACAAATTATCATCACTCACAGATCAGTGCTGTCGCTCTCTATACACAGTTCGCACGATTGCAAAGTGAAAGCAAAAAAACAAGCGCAAATTCAAACGCGACTTCAATATGTCACATATTGACAGTGGCTCACAGATGCCAATGACATAACTACTAGGGCTGAACGATTATGGAAAATAATCTAATTGCGATTTTTTGCCCCAATATTGCGATTGCGATGCGATATGCGATTATTTTTTAAGGTCTTTGTCTTCTGTATTATTAAACAAAGACAAGCAATACATCATATAGTATGGCCAATACTATATTACATTAATTTTAAACTGTTCTTTCCTGGAAGACAGACCTCTGTTATGATGACATGAGGTGATGCATGAATTGATGACTGACATTTTTATTTAACTTCTTCAATCACAACAGTATATTTGAACATACACAATAGTTTATTTTTAGCTTACAAACATCTGAGCATAAAGTGCTGACAAGGAACCCTGGTGTAAACATTAAAATGAAAGTCAGTACAATGTGCAGATTGCAGAAATATACATAAACAAAATCAGTGGCTTTACCACACTGAGTTTTTCGACATCTGTGAACTACTAGACAGTCATTCAATTAAAAAATAATATTAAATAAATAAAACTAATAAATAAAAAATACACACATCTTACTGATCTCTGCAGTCAGTAACATTACACATAAAGTGCAAACATAATAGCAATTGTATAAACACACACACAAACACGCCTTTAAAGTTTAAAGACGTGAAATTGGACGGTCTAGTTCTGATTAGCGTCACCGCTGTCTCGGTGGAGTTTAATAAACTCGGCCGTCTGCTTCTTGCTATCTAAAATATAACCAGACACTGGCGTAAATTCTCGACTGTCTCATACTTCTGTTTAATAAGTTTTCTGTTTGACGTTTAGTCAGCTGTGTGAAAACCAAGGAGGAACCCACCCGGGGGATTAATAAAGTTTTATTTTATCTAATCTAATAACTTTAATCTCAGCCAAACCGATTTACTCACGAACAAACAAAACACTGAAAAAAGCCCAACAATAACATTTTTAGGTTGTCTAAGTGACTTATATATTACGTTTAACCCGAGCAGCGAAACTCCGCGGTGATCTGAAAATGATGTGCCGGGAGTTGTGCCGTTCTCGGCCGCATCAGTAACCCTCGAGCTCCCGGCTAGCTGTCGAGCTGGTGGGTAGCAGACGCCTCTGAAAACGTCGAAGCACTTTTGCAAATATGGGATATCTTGATAAACCGAGCAGATATTTGATGTTTACACAACTACTTTCTCGCCTGAAAATATGTTAAAAGTTTATTTTGTGACCCAGAAAGATTAGTATGAGTAATTTTAAAACTTAGTAGCGGCCGCCATTGCTGGAAACTGGAGTTTGGCTGGGCCGCGCTATGAATTCTGGGATATGGTAGTAATTTGGACAGCCTTCGGCACGTCGCTGTGACGTAATCGGTCTACAAATGCGGCCTCAGGAGGATGCAGCCCATGAATTTGGACATGTCCAGAGTATAATCGCAGCCTTTGCGGTTAGAAAATTGCACTTGATCATGTCGCGATATTATCGCAAATGCGATATATCGTTCAGCCCTAATGATTACCCAGCTACATTTCTGAAAGAATGCAAAAGCATTGACATATATTTTTCCTACAATAGCCCGACGGGCAGGGAAGAGATAGATTTTGGTAGCCCGACTGAAAAAAATCGCTAGCTCCAGGACGTCGGGCTAGCGATATTGCAAGCCCTGTATCTGATTGAGGAATCACTCATCACCTAACCGATATTACAAACAAAAATGGATTAGATACACATTTTCAACAGTATCAGACTGCTGTCTGCTTCCCCCAGCTGACACACAACTTCACACAGCACTGCTGCAAACAGGCAGACACACAAACCTTCCCTCGTCAGCAGCTGGAGTAGCTGACCTGCACAACACTGAACAACACATCATAAGGAAATTTGAGAAGCCAGTAAATGTCCTGATTTAAATGTTAACATGTCTTGAGTCAGCTGATCTCAATGCGTCACGTGACAGGGTGAGGAAATGTCTCAGACTGGTTCATGTGATGAGGGTCATCAACCCTGTGAAGGGACAGCTCCCACCGGGGCTGAGATACCTGGGTCTCATCAGCGTTTGATCTTAGAACTGAAGAAACTTTTCAAGAAACTTAAAAATGTCCAGTCGCTTTTCTTTCCAAGCTCTTAGATTAGCTGCTCAACTACAACAGCACCTTCTAACAGCTACTGTGCTCCTGGTGCACATCCTAAGACTGGATTTAGAATAAAGCCTTTGCTAAATCAAACATTTGGCTGCGTCAGGTACCTTTGGCAGCAGCTAAAGGTACCTGTGTGTAAAAGTCACACCAGCCATCTGTTATTATTAAAATGGCAGGCAGTGGCTCTGGCTCATAATTAAACAAGAGAGCACTGCTCATCTGTAATGTTATAATTTTGATTGAACAGGTTAACAACATTATTTCTATCTAAAAACTGTTTATTTCTCTCTGATTGACGCTGATTCCTCCTAGCTGACATTAACATAGATCCAGAAGCACAGCAAACGGACTGCTTCTTATATAAAGCTTCTCTACTCTGAGCACTCAAAGCACTTTTACACAACTTGTATGGCGTTATTTTTGTGCCACTATTCTGAGCGCACATAAAAACAAAAATTGCAGTGTTGCATTTTGAGGAGAAATTTATTTTGAGCGAAGAAAAGCTAAATTTGAGTGAACAAATTCATTGCTGCGTGCAAAAACTGTATTTCAGTGTTTGCTATTATCCACACACACACAACAGCAGCCCCCCCTCAGTTTTTGCACTTGACGAAATGCAATATCCTAGAATCCATTTTGTCTAAAACTCAAACGAGTAGTGATGGGATTTCTGGCTCTTTTTAAAGAACCGGCTCTTTCGGCTCCGAACCGGGTCTTCAGGTTGTTTTGTTGCTTTAATTAATTTATTATTAATAATAATATAAAATTATGCACAAAAGGAATTACTAATGTAAAAAAAAGTGCCTTTATATATATATATATATATACATATATATATAAAACACCCAGCACGCCCCTGCGGGCGGTTTATCCTTCAAGCTCGGATCCTCTACCAGAGGCCTGGGAGCTTGAGGGTCCTGCGCAGTATCTTAGCTGTTCCCAGGACTGCGCTCTTCTGGACAGAGATCTCCGATGTTGTTCCCGGGATCTGCTGGAGCCACTCGCCTATCTTGGGAGTCACCGCACCTAGTGCTCCGATTACCACGGGGACCACCGTTACCTTCACCCTCCACATCCTCTCGAGCTCTTCTCTGAGCCCTTGGTATTTCTCCAGCTTCTCGTGTTCCTTCTTCCTGATATTGCTGTCATTCGGAACCGCTACATCGATCACTACAGCCGTCTTCTTCTGTTTGTCTACCACCACTATGTCCGGTTGGTTAGCCACCACCATTTTGTCCGTCTGTATCTGGAAGTCCCACAGGATCTTAGCTCGGTCATTCTCCACCACCCTTGGGGGCATCTCCCATTTTGACCTCGGGACTTCCAGGTTATACTCGGCACAGATGTTCCTGTACACTATGCCGGCCACTTGGTTATGGCGTTCCATGTATGCCTTGCCTGCTAGCATCTTGCACCCTGCTGTTATGTGCTGGATTGTCTCTGGGGCATCTTTACACAGCCTGCACCTGGGGTCTTGCCTGGTGTGATAGACCCCAGCCTCTATGGATCTTGTGCTCAGAGCTTGTTCTTGTGCTGCCATGATTAGTGCCTCTGTGCTGTCTTTCAGTCCAGCTTTGTCCAGCCACTGGTAGGATTTCTGGATATCAGCCACCTCCTCTATCTGCCGGTGGTACATACCGTGCAGGGGCCTGTCCTTCCATGATGGTTCCTCGTCTCCCTCCTCTTTCTTGGGTTTCTGCTGCCTGAGGTATTCACTGAGCACTCGGTCAGTTGGGGCCATCTTCCCAATGTATTCTTGGATGTTCGTTGTCTCATCCTGGACTGTGGTGCTGACACTCACCAGTCCCTGGCCCCCTTCCTTCCGCTTAGCGTACAGCCTCAGGGTGCTGGACTTGGGGTGAAACCCTCCATGCATGGTAAGGAGCTTTCTTGTCTTTATGTCAGTGGCTTCTATCTCCTCCTTTGGCCAGCCTATTACCCCAGCAGGGTACCTGATCACGGGCAGGGCGTAGGTGTTGATGGCCCGGATCTTGTTCTTACCATTCAGCTGACTCCTCAGGACTTGCCTGACCCTCTGCAGGTACTTGGTGGTTGCAGCTTTTCTAGCGGCCTCTTCATGGTTCCCATTCGCCTGCGGGATCCCCAAGTACTTGTAACTGTCCTCTATGTCTGCAATGTTGCCTTCTGGTAGTTCAATCCCCTCAGTTCTGACTACCTTCCCTCTCTTTGTTACCATCCGACTACACTTCTCCAGTCCGAACGACATTCCAATGTCATTGCTGTATAGCCTGGTAGTGTGGATCAGTGAATCGATGTCTCGTTCACTCTTGGCATACAGCTTGATGTCATCCATGTACAGGAGGTGGCTGACAACTGCTCCGTTCCGTAGTCGGTATCCGTAGCCAGTCTTGTTAATGATCTCACTGAGGGGGTTCAGGCCTATGCAGAACAGCAGTGGGGACAGAGCATCTCCTTGGTAGATCCCGCACTTGATGGTGACTTGTGCTATGGGCTTGGAGTTGGCCTCTAGTGTTGTACGCCACATCCCCATTGAGTTCCTGATGAAGGCTCTTAGGGTCCCATTGATCTTGTACAATTCTAGGCATTCTAGTATCCAGCTGTGGGGCATTGAGTCATAGGCCTTCTTGTAATCAATCCAGGCAGTGCACAGGTTGGTCAGTCTGGTCTTGCAGTCTCGGCTGATTGTTCTGTCTACCAGTAGCTGGTGTTTTGCACCAGCTACTGGTGCTACTATATATATAGTATATAGTATATATATATACTATATACTATATATATATATATATATATATATATATATATATATATATATATATATATATATATTTATTTATATTAGGGGTGCAACAATACACAAAATTCACGGTTCGGTTCGGTACTTTGGTGTCACGGTTCGATATTTTTTCGATACAAAAAAATGTTCATGCCTTTTCAATTTGTCATTTATTAAAATTATGAATATATATTTTAACTCAAAAGTACAGTTTTTAAATTTAATGCTGCTGAAACAACAAAGTAATAAATCTATCTGCTTGAGAAATCACTCATCTTTGGAAAAGAGAGTTTATTACAGAGAAATGTCTCTTTCCAAAATAAAAGCTATACTATCCGCTTCTTCTGGGCTATATTCTCAGCAGCATAAGGAGAATCATGTGCTAACAGCTGTCTAAATGACTCGGCTAAAGTTAGTAGCATGCTTGTTGTTTTGGTCTTTGCACTAGGATGATGTCGGTGTAAATGTGCAGTCATATTCGTTGTGTTCCCACTAGTGCTTTCAGGTTAATCTCGTTGAAATAACGCCACAACACGGCAAATCTCCGTTAACGAGCTACCGCCGATCGCCCCGTGTGTGGGGCTAGACGGCCAACACGTTAACGAGCTAACTGCGCTAACACACTAGTTCCCACCCATGTAATTGAGCATTGCATGGCACATCCAACATACTGTTTTACTTTAGTCCATGACTCGCTTACCTTCAGGGTCATACGTCACATGAAAACCAAAATAATTCCAAACGCCAGATCTGAATGAGGGTGGGGGAGGTCCATGTGTCTTGCTAGCTTGCCCTGCGCTCTTCCTTCTGACTATGCTGTCTGTGTTGAGTGCTCAGTGGATCTGCGCTCGACAGTGCAGCCTAGGCGGAGTAGTCGAACGCAGATTCACTGAGCGCTCAACACAGACAGCATCGTCGGAAGGAAAGTTGATCAAATAAATTACAAATGTTGTATTGTTCGATACATATGCATACCGAACCGAAAGCACTGTATCGAACGGTTCAATATCGATACGAATATCGTTGCACCCCTAATATACATATATATATATAAAAAACAACTAAACAAAAACGCATTCTAAAACAATGCAACAGTAACAGAAGTACATTTAGACAGGCACTACCTCTAGACTAGTAAAATAAGAAATAAAGGGTTGGCACTTTTTGCAACCTCTCAACGTATATTTAATTTTTTCAAGTTTAAAAAAAAACACAACATCTTTAAGGCACTGGGAAACAGTAGGTAGGATACTTAACAGACTTCCAATGCAACAATATTAGACGTCTCGCTAATGGGATGTGAAGGCTATAATATCCTTTTGTGTGGAATCAAGTGTACGTGAGCGATCAGGAATCCTGAATACAGCAATCAGAGGACAAGGATGAAGAGTTACCCCAAGAACAGCTGACATAATAGCAAAATACCCAGTCCAGGAACCTTGTAGCTCAGGACACAGAAAAAGCATGTGGCTAAGGTGACAAGGAGAGCCGTGGCATTTATCACCAGTGTTGGTCAAGTTACTTGAAAAAAGTAATCAGTAACTAATTACTGATTACTTCCCAAAAAAGTAATCCCGTTACTTTACTGATTACTTATTTTCAAAAGTAATTAATTACTTAGTTACTTAGTTACTTTTTAAAAACACGATTTACAACCTGAATAGGTGATAAATAGATCTTTCAGCCCAATTCTACTTTTTCTGCATAATCCATCATACAAAATGTAATCAAATGGAAAAGTCTCTTTTTTAACTTGTTTTATTAGTTTTAATCTTTTAACTTTAGGCATCAAGCAAAAATTAAATTATATGCAACATTCTCTGACTGGAAGAAATTAGTTTAACATTTAAACCTATTTTCTGCACATTCCAGCGCATAAAATAAAATATTTTTTGTGTTTACACTCAGTCTTTCAAATAGATGCAAGTAAAACACAGCAGAAAATAAATAAAGTCAAAGACTCAGCGGTCCTGTTGCTCTATTTTCACCTGTAAAGCAGGAGTGGGGTAGGCGGAGGTTTACCCTGGTGCAGGTGTGCCGCGGTCAGTGGAAGAATCCGCGAGTTTCTCTGTGAGTTTCCCATTACGTCGTAGCTACTTGGTGCTTGCTCAGAAGTTTAGGGGTTTTTTCTGTAAAAAGAAGTTTTCTTCCCACGCACAGCGGACAATAATGTTTTTGTCCCTTTTTATGGAATCAAACTCAAAGTAAGGTCAGTACTTCCACGCTTTAAACGCTGCACGCTCATACTCTCTCTGCACTCGATATATGATCCATTGTTGATCTGCACACAGCTGTTGTCACTAACGTCACACTCGCTTACGTCACTGTCGTGAGACATTCTCGCAAAAAGTCACGGTTTTAGTAACGCAGTAACGCAGCGTTCCTACGGGAAAGTAACGGTAATCTAATTACCGTTTTTGCAATAGTAATCCCTTACTTTACTCGTTACTTGAAAAAAGTAATCAGATTACAGTAACGCGTTACTTGTAACGCGTTACTTGTAACGCGTTACTTGTAACGCGTTACTGCCCATCTCTGTTTATCACATTTATTTTCCACTTCTGGATACAATTCAGAAAGTCTAGACTCAGAGAAATGCACCCTGTGTATGACCTTAAATTGAATAAGTCCAAGACGAGCGCAGGAGGTGGAAGATCGTACCCTCGCTATAGCCTGTTCCCAGGACTCCTCATGTATTTGAATTCCTAGTTCTCCTTCCCATGGACACTTAAGCTTAACATTAGAGTGGTTACTAAAAGACAGGATAGTATCATAGAGTTTCGAAATGGTTCCTCTGTGATGAGGAATAAATGATAACGTGGTTTCCCACTGCTGTTCTGGAGGTAAAGAGGGGAAATTTGGGAAACACTTGGCAACAAAATGTCGAATTTGAAAATAGCGAAACAAATGGGTGATACGGAGATCGTAACGAGAAGACAAGTTGGCAAAACTATCCAAGACACCATCCACATATAAATGTTTGAACTGTTTTATACTCTTGTCACACCACACTGAGAATGTCGAGTCCAAGAGTGAAGGGGGAAACAAATGGTTGTTGCTTAGACGAGCCGAGGAAGACGGCATTACAAAATTAAAGTGCCGTCTAAACTGAAACCAGATCTTGAGTGTGTTAAGAACCACCTGATTATCAGTGTACAGAGAGGGTCTTACGGGTAAAGAGCAAAGCTGGTAAAGAAGAGCCCTTACATGATGATAGCTCCAACTTACACCACGACGAACCAGAAGATTTTAGCCAGTAGCAAAGTTTAGGCCCAGTAGTGGGCTAGAAAAAGAGGTAATGCAAGTCCTCCACTAAATCTGCATCTCTGTAGTGAAGTTTTAGAAACCCTGGGTGGCTTCCCTCCCCAAATGAAAGAACCAATAATCTTGTCCAGTGAAACAAAAAAATGTTTCAGCACAAATAATTGAATCGACTGAAATAAAAATTTTGGTAAGATGTTGGTTTTAACAGCATTAATCTTACCGATTAAAGGAAAGGGGGAGATTACCCTGTCTTTGAATATCAGATGTGATCCTTGTATAAGAGGAGACAAATTTGCTGATTTAAGGCCAGATAGAGAACGAATCACGTTAATCCCTAAGTACTTAAACCCAGATGGACTGAGACGAAAGGGTAGATTGGACTGTTGAAGTTGACGTGCTGCCGTATTAACAGGAAAACACTCACTTTTCCCTAAATCTAATTTATAACCTGAAAACAAGCTGAAGTTCTCCAGAATACCTAAAACAGCAGGGATGGAGCGTGTGGGGTCAGTCATATATAATAACAAATCATCTGCATACAATGATACTTTATGTGTAATTCCATTACGGATGATACCCCTGAATACAGAAGAAGATCTCAATGTAATAGACAGAGGCTCGATGGCAACGGCAAAGAGTAAGGGAGACAAAGGGCAACCTTGACGACAACCACGACCCAGCGCAAAATAATCAGAGTAAACATCATCAGTATGAACACTGGCTTTAGGGGACGAATAAAGAAGCCGAATCCAGGAAATAAATTTATCGCCAAAACCAAATTTCTCTAAAACTGCAAACAAGTACTCCCACTCCACCCTATCGAAAGCCTTTTCAGCATCTAAAGAAATCACAAGTTCGGGAAATTCAGATAGATGCTTTGAGTAAATAACATTAAAGAGTGTACGGGTATTAAAAAACAGTTGCCGTCTCTTTATGAAGCCATTCTGCTCTTCAGAAGCACATTCATTCATTTTAGCTTTATCTGTGGGAAATTCGGACCTGTACAACGAAGAGTAAAATGTTTTAAAGGTAGAATTAATTTCCAAGGGATCTGTAGTGATATTGTCATAAGAGTTTTTAATACTGGGCATCACTTGTGAGGAGGCCTGACGTCGTAGCTGATGTGCCAACAAGCGACTAGCCTTGTCACCGTATTCATAATATGAGCCATGACTGCGTAGTAACAAGTGCTCAGCCTCTTTGGTTGACATAAGATCAAACTCTGTTTGCAAATCAAGGAGCTGCTTCAGTAATTCTGGAGAAGGGTTCAGTGATCAAGGTTACTAATTGCAATTGGAGGACGGGACTGGAGACAGGAGGACGGGCAGCAGGTGAGTAAGTGACGGAAGTGACGGACAAGGTAAGCGACTCATGTCGTAACTGACGTCAGACGCCGGAGATTTTGGCGGAAAATTAAAGCAAATGGTAGTTTAGATTTGAACAAATTCATTTAAGCTTCAGCATTACCAAATACACTTATCAATTGTCTTATAACTAACACTATTTGTCTAAATAATCTCCAACACCCTGGAGAACAACGAGGAGAGTTTAGAGACTCTCCAAGATTACATCGATCAGTGCTTTCAGGATCTCGTGATGAAGAAGACCCCGTGTGCAGCTTCCCCGGCCAAAGCTGAGACGCCGTCGTCGAAAAGACAACGCCCGGCAGATTCCCCCGGCTCAACATCGCCAGCCGGCAAAGATATTGCCGACATATTGGAGTCAATCGACAAGCGATTGTCCAGTTTCGACGCAAGGCTGTCCTTGGTGGAGATTCTTCACCGAGAATTTAAATGCTTGCGAGAATCCCTGGAGTACAGCCAGCAGCAGGTGGAAACGCTTGCTGCTGAAAATGCCACGCTAAGGGAGTCGGTGAAATGTCTCACAGATAATGTTACCCAGCTCAATAGAGAAAATAAAAAAATAAAAGAAACAGTTATCGATCTACAAGCTCGTAGCATGCGTGATAATCTGGTATTTTCTGGTATTCCAGAAGCCGCTGGAGAGGACGCGGAGACCACGGTAAAAAGCTTCATCAAAACCCACCTGAAGCTGCCGGAGGACACTGTGAAGAACATCGTCTTCGATCGGGTACATCGCCTCGGCCCCATTCGGGCTACGGCCGGGAGACCACGTCCTATCGTGGCCAAATTCGGCCACTTCAAACAAAAGCAACATGTGAAAAGCCGCGGCAGGGAATTAAAAGGAACGGACTTCAGTGTGAACGACCAGTTCCCCAAAGAGATCTTGGAACGACGCAGGGTCCTCTTCCCAATCCGACGCGGCTTCATCCAGAAGGGCTCCCGCGCTGTCATCGCTGTGGCCCGGCTGTACGTGGACGGACAGCTCCACCGCGACCCCAACATCACTCCGTGGCTGTATTAACCTCACACCAGATAAGAATCAGCTACACCATTTCCCTATCCACTCACACTAACTTGCATTAACATCTGTTTAACTTACCAGTATCAAATCGCATCTTAAAGTGTGATTTCATAGCAGAATTAACACCGTCACTCTCCGTCAGTGGTTTAATTGGAATGTTTACGTTTTGTTTCTGTTTTTTTTTTCTTCTCGTTTTTTTTTTTGTTTTTGTTTTTTCCCCTCCTCTCTTTTCCCCCTCTTGGTTTTATGCTGCTCACCCCTGTCCTTGGTTTCTTTCTTTATTCCTTTCACTGCCTCGATCACCTGCTTCGACACTCATCCACAAACATCCTTTATTTCGACACATACGCACCATGCGCTCAACGGCAGCACATTTACATCAGTCAGACAGCGCACACAGTCATATAAGATACACACACACTTAAGCCAAGCCTACTCATATTAGTAACTATGCATACACAAAGTCAGACTCAGGGAGCATCTCGCCACACATTTTTTCTCTCTCTCCTTCTCTTTATTTATGAACAAGTGACGTATTCTCTCCACCTGTCTAAGCGACGCACACAGCATACATCCCTAGTTATACACAAACATCTATGGGTACACTGAGGTTCATTACATGGAATATAAATGGAGCTGGCTCCAGAGTAAAGAGGTTAAAAATATTTAACCAACTCAAAAAACTACAGGCGGATGTTGTCCTATTACAAGAGACCCACAGACCTCTTAGAGGTTCGAATGAACTTAAAACACCTGAGTTTCCTAATGTGTTCTCAGCTTGTTATAATTCTAGACAAAGGGGAGTAGCAATTTTAATACATAAAAATATTAATTTCACAGTACTCGATACAGTTATAGATCCAGAGGGCAGATTCTTAATCATTAAACTATCTATACGTGATAAAAAGCTATGTATTGCAAGTGTATATGGTCCAAATGTTGATGATCCCTCATTCTTTCACGGTTTTTTCAGTGCACTCTCTGAACACTTAGATGGCACACTTGTTCTTGGAGGTGACCTCAACCTTGGACTAAATGAAGACATGGATAGGCTCAATACAGCGGGAACTCAGCGTAATTGGCAGTCCACAAATATAATCAAACAGTATATGAGCGACTTTGGTCTTTGCGATGCATGGCGCTCCCTTCACCCCACCAGTAAGGAATATACTTTTTTCTCACATGTCCATCACTCCTACTCTCGTCTGGATTATTTTTTGGTCAGCAGCTCACTGCTGAACGACATTTCAGACACTGAGATTCACCCTATAGCTGTCAGCGATCATGGTCCTGTATCTTTAACACTAATGCACAAGAATAATACTACGCCAAGAAAAAACTGGAGATTTAATATATCACTACTTAAAGATGAAGACTTTATTAAATATTTTAAAAAAGAGTGGACTTCATATTTGGACTATAATGACACTCCCGAAACATCAGCTTCTGTTCTATGGGAAGCAGGGAAAGCTGTGATGAGAGGTAAAATAATTTCTTTCTCATCACATAAAAAGAAAAAAGAAAACAAAAATATTCAGGAATTAGATAAAAACATCAAATCACTAGAAGAAGCCTACGCGTCCCACCAAGATCAGGAAACATTGAACAAAATACGCAAAACAAAGCTAGAATTAAATGAGATAATTGATAAAAAAACAAAATTCTTAGTACAAAGACTACGCCTACAAAATTATGAACATGGTAATAAATCCGGTCAATTTCTAGCAAACCAGCAAAAAATAAAAAAATAAAAAACAACTATATGTGCTGTTCAAGATTCATCTGGGAACACATTATATGAACCGATACAAATAAACAACATTTTCAGGGATTTCTATAAAACGTTGTATTCACCACAAATAAACCCATCTAAAAAAGAAATTGATCAGTTTTTGGACAACATAACTCTTCCAAAATTATTGGACACTCAAGCAATGGCACTGGATTCGCCACTGACACCAGGTGAACTCCAGGAAGCCCTGATAAGTATGCACAATAATAAGGCTCCAGGTCCAGATGGCTTTCCTGCAGAATTCTACAAAGAATTCTGGTCGATTCTAGCACCAGTTTTCTACAGAACGTTGTTGGAAATTAAAGAAAAGGGCAGACTTCCATCAAATATGAATTCTGCAAACATTAATCTCCTGCTAAAACCAGGCAAAGACCCTGTATATCCCTCAAGCTATCGTCCAATATCCCTTATAAATGTAGACCTTAAAATAATCTGCAAAGCTCTCTCAAAGAGACTGGAGAAAATAACCCCCCTCTTAATTCATCCTGACCAAACTGGTTTCATAAAAGGTAGGCACTCATCAACAAATACACGTAGATTACTTAATTTGATAGACTACTCATACAGTAAAAACCTAGAAACTACAATATTCTCTTTAGACGCAGAAAAAGCATTTGACAGAGTTAACTGGAAATTTCTATTTGCAACTTTACACAAATTTGGTTTTGGATCCTCTTTCATAAACTGGTTAAAAATATTATATAATTCCCCAACAGCTTGTGTTAGAACAAATGACCAGACATCCTCCAGCTTCTGTCTCTTGAGGGGCACCAGGCAGGGATGCCCACTCTCCCCTTCACTATTTGCAATTTTTATTGAACCACTAGCAGCAGCATTTAGACAGAATTCAGTAATTAAGGGCATAAAATGCAAGAACGTGGAACATAAAATCAGCCTTTATGCGGATGATGTGTTACTCTTTCTCCAAAATTCACAAACCAATATCTCTGGGGTGATTGAATTGATAAACTCTTTTGCAAGAATATCAGATTACTCAATTAACTGGTCAAAATCTACAGTCCTACCGATTAATTGCTCCTTCCATAATTCCTCTTCTACACCACTGCAATCGGGAAATATAAAATATTTAGGTATTAATGTTTCTCCCAAGCTTGCAGATCTAACTAAATTAAACCATATCCCACTTTTAAAGAAGGTAGAAGATGATCTGGCTAGATGGAAATGTCTACCCATATCACTCATGGGAAGGGTTGCCGCTATAAAAATGATGGTCTTACCAAAAATAAATTATTTATTCTCAATGATCCCAACTAAACCGCCACAAGATTGGTTCAGATCTCTAGATTCATGTATGTCCAAATTCCTTTGGAAAAATAAACCCCCACGTATGAGCTTAAAAACACTACAAAAGACCAAGGATAAAGGAGGACTAGAACTGCCTAACTTTCAGCACTACTTCTTAGCCAACAGGCTTCAGTTTATCTCAGGATGGCTAAAACACACCCTCTTAGATGAACCTTGGCTAGATGTAGAACAAGCACTCTGCAATAATCTAGAGATCTCAGACCTACCATTTATCAGCTCAAACATCCAACGACATGAATGCTTTAAAAGCATCAACATCAGCTCTTCTCTGACAGCATGGTGGGAGTTTCTAAAATTGACGGCGTCTTCATTAATCCCATGCAAACGTACACCTATCTGGAACAACCCTGACATATTACAAAACAATAATATGATAAACTTTTCAGATTGGAGTGATAAAGGAATCAAATATTTAGAACATATACTAGAAGGAACAGAATTTATTTCATTTGACGGACTAGTTACACAATATGGGATCAACAAGAAAAGATTTTTAGAATATCAACAAATTAAATCCATAGTAAAAAAGAAATTTAAACCGGGTCAAGTTGAACTACAAACACCACCAAGTGTGGTTCAATTTCTTACTCTTAAACCCCCCAAATTACTATCCAAAATATACAGAATGCTTTCTAAAACAGATGAATCAATATCACTTCCTATTGCAAAATGGGAAGCGGATTTATCAGTTAACTTAGACCTAAACTTCTGGTCTCAGATTTGCTTAAAAACCTTTCATCTAATTAGAAATCCCAGTCTTCAATTAATTCAATACAAAATATTACATAGAGTGTACTATACAGGTCATCGGATGTTCAAGATGGGCTTTACGTCTACCAACAACTGCTCACACTGCCAAACCAATTCACCGGACAATTATATCCACGCTCTTTGGTTCTGTCCACCAGTTCAGAAGTTTTGGCGCGAGATATGTGAAGACTTATCGAAGTGTCTGAAATGTAACACTCCAACTTCCCCCTTAGTGTGTTTGTTGGGCAGCTTAGATAATGTCACTTCAGAAAAGAATATCGCCCATATGGTTTTCACTGCCCTATGCATAGCCAAGAAAACAGTCCTCATGAACTGGAAAAATAAAAATAATCTTAATTCTAACCAATATAGAAATTATCTATTAGATTACATTAGTCTTGATACAGCCTCTGCCACCACATCAGATCAATTGCTCTGGGCTCCTTTGATCAGCTCCATCACCTAGTGGGGGTGGGGGGTCATAGTTTGGTCCCGCCTTCACTGTTGTGATTGGTGTGGGGGTAGGGACAGGCTTAGGGCGTCGGGGGGTTCCCCGGAGGCATCTTCCTTGGGGGGCTCAACCCGGGGTAGCGGTCATGTCCGGTTAGGGGCTCTGTTGGCTCTCAGGTGACTGTTTCCTCGCGGCTGCGTGCAGCGGGGCTAGGGGAGGGTCTGTGCTGACGGACGTGGGTTACTGACCTGGTAGCCTGGCTGCCCCTGGGTGGGTCCGGGATGGGCGTGAGGTTCTGGGGGCGCTCCGTCTCTGGGCTGGGACCCGGACCGGGCCTCGGGGGCTTGGGTCCTGGTTGGTGTGTTGCCGGGGTTGTGGGCGGGTGGGTGCATGGGGGCCCAGCCCTGGAGCAGGGTGCCGCCGGTGCGTCGAGCCACCTGGGGGGCTCTTCAACTGGTGTGGGAGATTGTCACATCTTGCAGGAGCTTTCCTCTCCTCAGGAGCTCCCTCTGCAGGAGGGGGAGATACAGGAGAGGTGGAGGAAGATCTCAGCCTGGGCGTCTATTGTCTTATGTAGTCTGGAAGATGAGTGGATGGGGGGGTGGGTGCAGTTTTCTCTGTGGTGGGGTTGGGTGGACTGTCCCGGGCTCTGTGGGGCCGGGCGGCGCTGCTGCACTGGGCCCGGTCTGGATGGGCCTGGGCCCCCTTTCCCTGGCGGGTCGCGGAGTATGGGGGTGCCTACTGGGGTCAGCGGGGGAGCTGGCCCCAGGGAGGGGTCACTTGCCCCTCCCTTCCTTCCCTCCCCATCTCCAGCTGCCTCCCTCTTCCCGCTCCACCACAACCACCCACACATGCAGGTCCTTGGAGTAGGGGTATGTCACCAGGGTGCAGAGGAGGCTACCCCCCCACCCCCCTGTCCCCTTCTGGCTGCCTCTGCCTCAATTTTATCCCACAACTTAGACATTCACATTACTCACACTCTCATTACACATACATATAGGATCTTGGGGGTGGGCACGATACACGGAGTCCAAAGTACCATCAGGGTGTACACCCCTCAGACATCGGTGCGTTGGTGGTTCTTTGTGTCCGGGGATGGGCGTCCAGGTACACACCGGCTCACTCTTTGGCGGCCGCTTATCGGGGCCTGGAGCCTGGGGCTCGCTCGGGCCACTTCGGAGGTGGGGTGCCCCCGGCCTCTCGGCCTGGGGCTCGGTCACTCAGGCGCAGCTGGCTGCCGGCGGAGCTCACGGGCGCGTCACTGCAACCCCCCCTGGCTTCTGCTCCGCGGCTGCTGAGTGAGCCCTCATCTGGGACTCTCCTCAGCTCTTTCTGGGACAGTGGCGCGGCTGCCCCTCTGTTGGTCTTCCTTGGTCTCTTGTGTTCTGGGGGCCTCTGGATGTCTGGAGTTTTGATCTCCTCCACACCTGCTTCACGCCCTGGAGGACGGGGCTGTGGCCCCCCCACACCCTCTAGCAGATTATTACATGAAGGAACCTTTTAAAAAACAAAAAACAAGCGCGTCCATGCTCACAGGTGTACACACGGGTGATCACACCCACAAACTACACCCTTTTTGGCTCCTACCTCAAAGCACACTGTGTTCTGTTGATCTTATGTGCTGCACAATAATGTTTAACATTTAGTATTTATTGTCATATTCCCATATATCATTGTGATGTTGTTTATTCTATTACTCTTGTTCTCTTCTGCTTGCTTTCTTTTTTCTTTCTCAGCAGGTGATCCAGGTGATTGATATATGCATTTTTTTTTCTCTGCCCGTTCTGTTGGTTTTTGTCTTTTGCCCTTCTCCCCCGTCCCTCTTCTCAGCTGTTTCTCTTTCCCTCTTTCTTTCTCCCCTTCTTTCCCCCAGTCAAGTCAGTCCCGTATTCAGTAAGTGAAAATAAAATAAACAATAAAAGGTGAATCAATTGGACCATTATGGCAAGGCTGGGATGGTCAGTTTGGTAAAGTAAATCCGTTGGGCATCTTTCTTTGCCTTTAGACAACAATTCTGAGGGCAAAAGAGCCAAACGGGACAGGCAAAAAAAAAAAAAAAAAAAAAAAAAAAGGTTACTAATTGCAGCTATAAGTTCTTTAAGCCTGGCATTAATCTTTTTATTAGCACGAACAGAGTAAGAAATAATTTGACCTCTCAGGTAGCATTTAAGAGTCTCCCATAGCAGAGAATATGAAACTGAATCATCCTGATTGAAGGACAAGAACTCCTCAATAGAGCTTGAAATAAATTCAGAGTTAAACCTCCAAAGTGGAGGACTACGTTTATAGGTAGAAAGCTGAACATCCAATAGCAGAGGTGAAAGATCAGATATTACAATACCAGAATAGTCAGAAGAATTAACACATGAATTAAGAGTTCTGTCGATGAAAAAATAATCAATCCTGGAATAAGACTGGTGGACCTGAGAGAAAAATGAAAATTCTTTGAATGAAGGGTGCGAAATCTCCATGGATCAACAAGATCATTCTGTTTCATAAAATCTGAGAATGTTTTAGACATAGATGATTGCGTCAAATTACGAGGACTAGATCGATCCAAGGTTGGATCAAAAACACAATTCAGGTCTCCACCAAGGATCAGCAAATGAGTATTCAGAAAGCGGATGTTACTCAGCAATCTATTAGCGAATTCAGCACCATCAAAATTCAGGGCACATACCAACAAAACCTTTTTCTGCATTAGGGTACCAGCAACAATGATGTATCTGCCGTTCCTATCAGCGATATATTATTAATGTGAGTGAGAGATGTGTCACGTGCTAAAAGATGGCGCCTGTGTGTTTGGCATGCCGTCTATCGCTCTCTTCTATTTGTTTTATTTTATTGTTTTTAGTCAATTTTGTGCAACATGTCAGCCCTGCATTGTTTTATGATTGCCAGACATTATTGGAAATAGGCTCATCTACCCAAGCTTTAGCTCGGTTTGGAAATGACAACCAAGGCTTTCTGCCTCCCGATTTGGAAGTAACACCACCTCACTGGCGCTCCTTACCATTGCCACTGGATGTGCGGAAGCGACGCAGGAGACGAGGTAACCGTGGAGGTCGCCTTGTCAAACTGAGACTCAGGATCTCTTGTTTTCCTCATGAGCTTCGCTCAATTTGTCGATCCTGCCCGCTACTCTTGGTGCCGTTGTGTGCTTTGGACCCGGTGGACTCCTGCTTGGTTCCTGTTGTGGGATCTCTCGAGAAGGGTTCTGCAAAACCCTCTCCTCTCCGACATCTGCGTTGGCGTGGAGTGGACCAAACAAACCTCCGACCTGTGGATCTGGTTGTTGCTGTCTCGGAAGCTCCCGAGCCAATTCCTCTCAGGTTGGGATTAATTAACGCCAGATCGGTGGCAAATAAGACATTCATTTTGAAGGAATTTTTCGCTTCCCATGAACTGGATTTTCTTTGCTTGACTGAAACTTGGATTCCACCCGGTGAGTTAAGTGCCTTTTCTGAATTACTGCCGGCTGGTTGTGCCTTTTTTAGTGTTCCGAGAGTTTCTGGTCGCGGAGGAGGGCTAGCTGTTGTTTTTAAGGCACATCTTGACTTTAAGCAGCTATCCCCATCGACACGCCACACCAGAACTCTGTTTGTGCGAACTGGGCCACTCGTCTTCGCTGTTGTGTGCGATTGTTTATCGGCCCCCAAAATATAACAAGGAGTTTTTATCCGAGTTCTCAGAGTTTCTTGCTGACTGTGCATCACGGTATGACCAGATCCTTTTACTTGGTGATTTTAATATACACGTCTGCTGCCCGGGGAAGCCCCTGGCTAAGGACTTTCTGGACTTAGTGAACTCTTTTAACTTTATTCAGTCTGTTAAAGGTGCCACTCAAGAACGTGGTCACACACTGGACTTGGTTTTATCACATGGTTTATCTGTCCAAAACGTACTTGTCGAGGATGCGGTGTTCTCTGACCATATGCCTATTTTATGTGATATTGTTCTTTTTAATCCTGTTCTTAAGCGTGCTGTACCTGCTCGATGTTATCGTGCTTTTGGCTCAGATACTGCCGAGCGGTTTTCCATATTGTTTGACCAATTTATTTCTTATCCTCCTGAGTTGTCCATCTCAGATGGATTAGTTTCTTGTTTGGATTCTGCTTGTAAATCTGTCCTCGACGCTGTCGCTCCTTTTATATTCAGACAATGCAAGCCAAAGGCTAGTCCTTGGCTAACTGATTTTACCAGAGCCGCTAGAAAAGAATGTAGAAGATGTGAAAGACGGTGGAAAAAAGATAGGCTGTGCGTCTCTATGGAAGCTCTTAAGACTAGCTGGAAAGTCTATCAGAGAGCAGTAAAGGCTGCCAAGCACTCCTATTTTTCTCAACTTATTGCTGCCAGCTCGCATAACCCTCGTGTTCTATATAACACTATAAATTCTGTACTTAATCCGGAAGGCTATATTCTTTTGCACTCTTCTGCGGTTATGTGCAATAAGTTTCTTAATTATTTTGTGGAAAAGGTTGCTAGTTTGAGACCTCCGACTCTACCTATTGCTGACCCAGCCATGCATGGTTCTTGCTCAAGTCTGTTCTCTGCTTTTCTACCAATTGTTTTATCTGATTTAGAGAAACTTGTGTTGAATGCTAAACCGTGTGGCTCTCCAAATTACGTTGTTCCTCCCTGTTTTCTTAAAAAGGTATTTCCTATCATCGGACCACACATTCTGAACATTATTAATACTAGTCTTTTGTCTGGTCAAGTACCTAGGGAATTTAAGCAGTCATACATCCTTTACTTAAGAAACCAGGCTTAGATAGTTCAGTCATATCAAATTTTAGACCGATCTCTAAGCTTCCCTTTCTTAGTAAGATTCTGGAAAGGATTGTTTATACTCAGTTGATGGACTACTTGAATGACTCTAAATTGTCAGAAATCTTTCAGTCCGGCTTTAAGCCATTCCACAGCACGGAGACAGCCCTCGTAAAAGTTATGAATGACATCCTGATAGCGACAGACCGTGGTAAATATGCAGTGCTGGTCTTGTTGGACATGACAGCTGCATTTGACACTGTGGATCACGATTTGCTGATCTCCCGCTTACAGCACGGTGTGGGAATTACTGGTTCGGCACTTTTGTGGTTAAAGTCCTATCTTTTAAATAGGACATTTTGTGTTAAGTTGGGGTCGGCTTCATCCTCTGTGGCCCCTCTGCTTTGGGGTGTTCCACAGGGATCTATTCTTGGGCCGTTATTGTTTTCATTGTACCTCTTGCCCCTTGGCGCGATTTTCCGAAAGCATAAAGTGCCATTCCATCTATACGCAGATGACTGCCAGCTCTACTTACCTCTTAGTCATTCTGATAGTCTCCCAACTGGACCTCTGCTTGACTGCCTTACTGATGTCAAAGCATGGATGGCAAACAACTTTTTAAATTTTAATGATCGGAAGACAGAAGCAATTTTATTTGGCCCAAATCGTTCTTCTCATACTCTGGATGTTGATCTTGCAGCTTTGACTTCCCAACTAAAGAGTTCGATCACAAATCTTGGAGTTAAAATTGATTCTGCACTCACCTTTGATGACCATGTAAACGGGGTGGTAAAATCAGCATTTTATCACCTCAGACGTTTATCAAAGGTTAAGCCCTTTCTTTCCAAGCGTGACTTGGAAAGCGTTATTCATGCCTTTATTACCTCACGTTTAGATTATTGTAATTCTCTTTTAACAGGGGTTGGGCAGGGCACTTTGTCACGCCTGCAATTAGTGCAAAATGCTGCGGCACGATTTTTAACTGGTAGAAGAAAATTTGATCACATCACTCCGATTTTGGCCTCTTTACACTGGCTTCCAAATTGAATTCAGGATCCGTTTTAAAGTCCTTTTATTGGCTTTTAAATCTCTAAATGGTCTGGCACCTGTTTATTTGTCTGATTTGTTGAAGCCCCACGTCCCCACTCGTTCCCTTCGGTCAGCTGAGCAGTTGCTGCTTTCGGTCCCAAAGTCACGGCTGAAACTTAGAGGAGACCGAGCGTTCTCTGTTGCCGCGCCGATGCTTTGGAATAACCTTCCTCTCCATATTAGACAGGCTGCATCAGTGCCAGTTTTTAAGTCTTTATTAAAAACCTATTTTTATTCCCTGGCTTTTAACTCTGTGGGTAACTGACATTTTTATTTTATTTTCCATCCATCCATCCATCCATCCATCTTCATCCGCTTTGTCCGGGGCCGGGTCGCGGGGGCAGCAGCCTAAGCAAAGAGGCCCAGACCTCCCTCTCCCCAGCCACCTCCTCCAGCTTATCCGGGGGAATACCAAGGCGTTCCCAGGCCAGCCGAGAGATATAATCTCTCCAGCGTGTCCTGGGTCTGCCCCGGAGCCTCCTCCCGGTGGGACATGCCTGGAACACCTCACCCAGGAGGCGCCCAGGGGGCATCCTTGTCAGATGCCCGAACCACCTCAGCTGGCTCCTTTCGATGTGGAGCAGCAGCTGCTCTACTCTGAGCCCCTCCCGGATGGCCGAACTTCTCACCCTATCTCTAAGGGAGAGGCCAGCCACCCTTCGGAGGAAGCTCATTTCTGCCGCTTGTATCCGCGATCTCGTTCTTTCGGTCACTACCCACAGCTCGTGGCCATAGGTGAGGGTAGGGACGTAGATCGACCGGTAAATTGAGAGCTTCGCTTTTATACTCAGCTCCCTCTTCACCACGACGGACCGGTGCAGCGTCCGCATTACTGCAGCTGCAGCCCCAATCCGTCTGTCGATCTCCGGCTCCCTTCTCCCATCACTCGCGAACAAGACCCCGAGATACTTGAACTCCTCCACTTGGGGCAGGAACTCATCCCCGACCCAGAGTGGGCACTCCACCCTTTTCCGGCTGAGAACCATGGCCTCAGATTTGGAGGTGCTGATCCTCATTCCCGCTGCTTCACACTCGGCTGCGAACCGTTCCAGTGCGAGCTGGAGGCCTTCACCCGATGAAGCCAACAGAACCACATCATCTGCAAAAATCAGAGATGAGATTCTGAGGCCACCAAAGCGAAAGCCCTCCGCCACTTGGCTGCGCCTAGAAATCCTGTCCATAAAAATTATGAACAGAACCGGAGACAAAGGGCAGCCCTGGCGGAGCCCATCACCCACCGGGAACGAGTCCGACTTATTGCCGGCAATGCGAACCAAGCTCTTGCAACGGTTGTATAGGGATCGAATGGCCCGTAGCAATGGGTCAGACACCCCGTCGACGTCAGCAGTGCTCCGCCCGCACTATACACAGTGCAGGTAGAGCACCGCTTTCCCCTCCTGAGACGTCTGACGGTTTGCCAGAATCTCTTCGAGGCAGTCCGAAAGTCTTTTTCCATGGCCTCTCCGAACTCCTCCCACACCCGAGTTTTTGCTTCAGCCACTGCCCGAGCCGCATTCCGCTTGGCCTGTCGATACCTGTCGGCTGCCTCCGGAGTCCCACAGGCTAACCAAGCCCGATAGGACTCCTTCTTCAGCCTGGTGGCTCCCTTCACCTCTGGTGTCCACCATTTGGTTCGGGGATTACCACCACGGCAGGCACCCACCACCTTGCGGCCGCAGCTCAATGCAGCAGCTTCGGCAATGGAGACTCTGAACATGGTCCATTCGGACTCAATGTCCCCAGTCTCCCTCGGAATGCTGTTGAAGCTCTGCCGGAGGTGTGCGTTGAAGATCTCGCGGACTGGGGCCTCTGCTAGACGTTCCCAGCACACCCTCACTACGCGTTTAGGTGCACCAGGTCTGTCCAGCGTCCTCCCCCGCCACCTGATCCAACTCACCACCAGGTGGTGATCAGTTGACAGCTCAGCCCCTCTCTTTACTCGAGTGTCCAGAACATATGGTCGCAGGTCTGCTGATACGATTACAAAATCGATCATCGACCTACGGCCTAGAGCGTCCTGGTGCCACGTGCACTTATGGACACTCTTATGTTCGAACAGGGTGTTCGTTATGGCCAAACTGTGGTTAGCACAGAAGTCCAATAACAGAGCACCGCTCGGGTTCAGATCAGGGAGGCCGTTCCTCCCAATCACGCCCCTCCAGGTCTCGCTGTCGTTACCCACGTGAGCATTGAAGTCTACCAGCAGGACAACAGAGTCTCCAGGTGGAGCACCCTCCAGCACCCCCCCCAGGGACTCTAAGAAGGCTGGGTACTCTGAACTGCCACTCGGCGCATAAGCGCAGATAACAGTCAGGACCCGTTCCCCGACCCTAAGGCGCAGGGAACAAACCCTCTCGTCCACCGGGAAAAACCCCAACGTACCGGCAGCAAGCCGAGGGGATATTAGGATACCCACCCCAGCCCGCCGCCTCTCACCAGGGACAACTCCAGACTGAGACAGAGTCCAGCCCCTCTCCAGGAGACTGGTTCCAGAGCCCAAGCCATGTGTAGAGGTGAGCCCGACTATATCTAGCCGGTACCTCTCAACCTCACGCACTAACTCAGGCTCCTTCTCCACCAGAGAGGTGACATTCCATGTCCCTATTGCCAGTCTTGGCAGCCGGGGGTCAGTCCGCCAGGGCCTCCGCTCCTGGCCGCCACCCGGCACACAATATATTTTATTTTATTTTTTTATTTTTTTTTCATTTTTTTTATTGTTTTTTAACTTTATTGCTATGTCTATTACTATGTGCATATTAGTATTGTACAGCACTTTGGTCTACCAGGTGTGTTTTTAAAGTGCTATATAAATAAATAAATGATGATGATGATGATGATGATGATTAATGAGAATGGCCACTCCTCTAGCCTTCGAATTAAAAATTGGGTGAAAGACCTGACCTACCCAAGGGCAATATAACCTATAATCATCCTTAATGCGAAGATGAGTCTCCTGTAAAAATGCTATGTCAGAATTTAGACGTATCAAGTGAGTAAAAACCTTAAATCTCTTAACAGGGCTACCCATACCTCTGATATTCCAACTAATGAACCTAAGAGGCATGCCTGACCCAGCAATGCTGGGGTCTATATTGCCATTAACCATTCATAAAAAGGAAGAAGAAAAAGACCAAACCAAAATGCCAGTGGCCATGAAGAGCCGAAATGGGACAGCCACCCCCCCCCCCCCCCCCCCCCCCCAACCCAACCCTGAACTCAAATACACAGCTTGGAGAAGATTGTGCCGGACTGGTCCGAAGTTCAAGTATATATTACATGATTCAGTTTCATTAATTAACAAAGAAAATAAAAGGAACCAGCACACCAACAGTACAATAACTAGCACAACGGCCTAAGAAAACAATGCACAGGTGGCGTTAAACCTAAGGAGAGCGTGAACCCTTAGCAGCATTACAGCATCAAACTGAGGGGCTATCGAGGCTCACCCAGAGATCAAAGTTTTGACATAATCACTGGCCTCCTCTGCTGAAACAAAGTCCTTCTCGACACCCTTATATGTGATGCGTAGTCGCGCTGGATGAAGCAGGCCATACCGAACACCTTCAATGCCACGGAGTTGCTGCCTGACCGAGCCCGTGCCACCCTGGCGGTGTAGTCGGGGAAGACTGAGATGGTCTCCAACTTTAATCTGTCGGCGTTCTCTAGCACGTCGTAAAATGTCAACACAGTCAGTGTGGTAATGAAACCTGCATACAATGGCTCGTGGACGGCGGGCTTAGGTGCGGGCTGGAGAGTCCTGTGCGAACGATCCAAAAGCGGCTCCTTTCCCAGATCAAATGCTTCTTTTAGCAGGGAGGCTACGGCAGCAGTGGTGCATGTGTCAGGGCCCTGCGGTACTCCCACTATCCTAACACTGTTGCGCCGCGACCTGGACTCCAAGTCTTCACACGTATTTTCCAGCTTGGCTACATGAGCTGTGAGGCCCTTGATAGTGTTTCTCATCTCAGCTATATCATCAGAGCAGACAGTAAGTGCGTGCTCCATCTCCTTCACCGTACCTTTTAGCTCAGACATGGTAGCGTCATTGGCAGCTTTATCGATCGCCAGCTGCGTCTTCACAGCCTGCAGGTCGAACTTAATGGTAGACAAAGCATCACCCAGAGTGTCCTGAAGTTCCTTTTTAAAGATGTCGGCGATATCTTTCCTCAGCCAGCAACTCGACCTTGAGAGCTTCAATACCAGGATTAGCTTGGCACGAGGGGGGCTTTGCAGGAGACGACGGCTCACTCGAGGGTGTGGTTGCGGTTTGCAAACTAGGCCTCAGTTGTGTTTGAATAGTACTGCGGGTTTTAACATTTTTTGCTGCCATTTTACGCAGGCCCGAGTAAAACTTCTCAACAAAACAATCCACAAACCAAAACAGGACTGGAAATATGGCCGAAAAGCGCGAATGAATAACAACTTAATCGAAATCGGCGGGAGCTCCCAGACTCGCGTCCCACTCCATCAAAGCTCAACCAGAAGTCCCACAGCACTTCTTTTAAACAGAGTTCCTTGTTTTCTATAATATAGAACCCTGATTATATGCCACAGATGCATTTTTATTACATTTTTGTTGTCACAGAAGTTCTACTATTAGATATAATAATGGTGCAAGCTCCACCTGTACATAGTGCTTAAAAGCTGGACGTAACACTGTGCGAGCAGTGGTGCAGAGACGTGCTGTGCACTGCAGGATGCTGTTGTGGCCGCTGGTTTCTACAAAAGGCCAAGCTATAAATAGGTCTTTCTGCAGCTGCCTGTGACCCTAGCATGCAGGGACTATACTAATGGATCGACGCAGACCCCCGTGTTGCTGCCGCCAGTTGTTGCACGCAAGCAACGCATTTATCAGCTGATGAAGCAGAGCCTCTAACACCTGTAAAATTACTACTTTTGTATTTCAATACAATATAAAATATTGAATAAATCGTTAGAACCCAGGACCTACTTAATGCCACCATGTCACAATGACACCCATTTAGAACCTGTCACCTCCCTAAATGCTAAGCTACTCTGGCTTCTGGTTCTCAGTAGTGAGGAATGACAATCAATGGATGTAATTAGAGTGAAAAACAGACTGATACCTGATGGAAGCCCAGATAGTCCTGAATGGTGTGAGAGGAGTAGAAGATGGTCCCACTGGCAGTGATAACCAGGATGAATCCATTGAGAGCCTGTTAAAGCAGATGCACAGACAGTGACACGGTTCATTACTGTGCTTTCACCGGGTGCTGCAGCATCTGACTGTCATCAGCCAACATGATCATAATGATGTGACTTTAACTAGAGGATATACATTGACGAACAACAGGTACAACAATATGTTCTATTTTTCCCTTTTCGTTCATTTCCATCTAACAACATTTTAGTCAGACAGTGGGAGGTGGAATAAACGTGGATCTGAGGTTGTGGTTTGGGGGGGCCCTCTGTGAGGACTGGTGCTGGCTCTCTGGCTGTGCAGACCTCCAAAGAAACTGTCCTGCATGAGGAGCAATGACTGAGCGTGACAACAGTCTTGACGATTACAGTGAATGTATGCTGTATTGAAAAAAGTACAGTATTAGCTTGTCTGCATTCACAAACATTCAAACCTAAGATATGCTTTTGTTAATTGATCGTTTTTAATATGATGTTTGCAGCTACAACAGTGAGAGCTCCAGTTTTTGGCTCGCGGTATCCCAAAGGTGTTCTGGGTTGAGGTCATGACTTTTTTCTAGGGATAGACAGAATCCAATATACAGCATCGGTCCGATCCTGACCTAAATTACTGGATCGGATATCGGGGAGAAAAAAAATATAATCCGATCCATTAAATATCACAAAAGAGCCTCAGAAAACTTGCAACATGGCGTAACCCAGGTAGTGACCTCAGCACGTCGGAGCAGTATGCGTCACGTGACAGAGCGGCTGTTGTGTGCGAGACCTGTCAGCAGTCTGGAGTTCACACTGAAAGCATTTGGAGCCGCGCTACGTCCTGCCAAACCAGGTGTTGTACCAAGGTAGGGATTCCCGAGAAAACCTGCCCCGCCCCCGCTGCGAGCACCCGCTGGACACAGAGTGGGATCCAGTTCACTCCGCCTCCATTACAGACAATTAGACGTGGAAGTAGTGATGTTTGAGTTTTGTGAAAAAGTGAAAATGAGTGTCGTTATCTTACCATTCAGTTTGAGGGTTCACATGTGGTGAGGGACGGGGTTGTTTTAACAAACGCCTGATGATTATATTTATCCTCCTGTGACTTTGCTGTATAAAGAGCTAAAACCTCCAACGTTTCAGGAGGAGTTCGTCGTTATAAGAAGTCGGTTTATGTTCAGCTTTAAGAATAAAAGGGTCCATTTTTTCTAACGTTGTTGAATATAAATATTATTTTCTGCTGATATTGCACTTCTTTCTTTCAGAACCAAAGAGTTTGTGAAACCTGCATAAAATTGCATTTTAAATTCCTTTTTGAATATCACTTCGATTTCTGCTAAAAGTTTAAATGAAAAGATCAGTATCGTTATTCTAGTTGTTATTTCTTGAAACAACAAGAATAGCCAACACAAGACTGCCTGTAAAATGCTAGATAGTGCTTTTCTACTCGAGCAGTCAAAGTACTTTATACAACATGCCTCAGTCTCCCACTCACACAAGAACTTTTTCTACAGTTCATATTCGCCTCTCTGCATCAGGACTGTGATGGTTTGGTCCAACGTACCGCAACATTTCTTACTTTATGTTGGTGACTTCTTAGACCACATCAGGAAACCAGGATTTTTTTGGTCCCCACAAAGATACACGCACACACACACGCACACACTCCTCTCTGATAGCACAGCGCTGATGCCCTCCCATGACCTGCTTCCTTCAGGGAGCATGAACAGCCACTGAAACTGGGCGACACAAACATGTCTGAACTCTTCCTGAATCATCCAGAATCAAACCAGTTAGCACCTCATGGTATCATTAACCTCCAAGCTGTCAGGGTTTACTTCAGGCATCATCTGTGTACGTCTTGGTTTCCAGACTAAAAGCAGGCAGCCTGTGTCCTGTGTTGTCGTAGCTGTTGTGTGAACCTTCACTGTGTTCATTATTAACATTACCTAAAAGGGAAAAGTAGCACAATTACTAAATTCTGCCATATTTCCTGCATTCTCTGTTTGAATAATTGACTGGCTCCTCTATAATTCACTACCATCTGATGTGAAGAACAGCAAAGGAAGAGGCTTCATACAAGAACTCCTTTTATGAAATCAAATTCAAATTCAAATTCAAATTTTATTTGTCACGTACACAGTCATACACAGTACGATATGTAGTGAAATGCTTGGACAACTGCTCGTGACCTAAAGAGAACAAAAAAGGAAAAGGCTATGAATAAGATAGGAAATAAATATGAAAAATTAAAAAGGGTAAATTTAACTAGGAAGGAATAAAATATAAATTAAGGTTAAAAATGAAATAACTGTACAACACAAATTAGAATGAAGGGTAAATTTAACTGGGAAGAATAAGATAAAATATATAAATTAAAGTTGAAAATAAAATAACTGTACAACAAAATACACAATATAGAACTATATAAGAATGTATGAAGAAATATAAATAAATATATACACAATAACAGCAGCATATACACAATAACAGCAGCGTGATTTAAGTAATGAAGTGAAAACAAAGTCCAGAAAGTCCAGTGTGTGTGTAAGAACCACATGTGTGGGTCAGTACTGTGTGGTGGTGTGATTGAGAGACCGTATCGCCTGCGGGAAGAAGCTCCTCCTCAGTCTCTCTGTGTTGGTCTTCAGGGAGCGGAATCGCTTTCCTGACCTCAGCAGAGAGAACAGTCTGTTGTTGGGATGGCTGAGGTCCTTCACGATCTTCCTGGCCTTGGTCCAGCACCGCCTGCTGTAGATTGAGTGCAGGTCAGGGAGCTCGGAGCGGATGGTGCGCTCAGCTGACCGCACAACCCTCTGTAGAGCTCGTCTGTCCTGCATGGTGCTGTTCCCGAACCAGGTTAAGATGTTTCCCGTCAGGATGCTCTCTATGGTGCACGAGTAAAAGTTCCTGAGCACCTTGGAGGGCAGTTGGAAGTCTCTCAAGCGTCTGAGGTGGTAGAGACGCTGTCGGGCCTTTTTCACCACGGTGTTGATGTGACAGGACCATGACAGGTCCTGCGTGATGTGAACTCCGAGGTATTTGAAGCTGTCCACTCTCTCCACTGGGCACTCGTTGATGACGGGGGTCTGGTAGTTCCTCTCCTGCTTAGTGCTGAAGTCCACTATCAGCTCCTTTGTCTTACTGACGTTTAGAAGGAGGTTGTTCCTCTGGCACCAGTTCTCCAGATTCCTAATCTCCTTCAGGTAGGCCGTCTCGTTGTTATCAGAGATCAGGCCCACCACGACGGTGTCGTCAGCAAACTTGATGATGGTGGTGGAGCTGGTAGTGGCCACACAGTCATATGTGTACAAAGAGTACAGCAGGGGGCTCAGAACACACCCCTGGGGGGCTCCAGTGCTGAGAGTGGTGGAGGCTGAGACATGTCCGCCCATCCTTACTGCCTGTGGTCTGCCAGTTAGGAAGTTGGAGATCCACTGACACATAGATGAGCTGAGTCCCAGATGCTCCAGCTTGGTGGTGAGTGTGGAGGGAATTATGGTATTAAATGCAGAGCTGTAGTCTATGAAGAGCATTTTAACATAATTCCCCCTTCTAGTGTCCAAGTGAGTGAGTGATGTGTGGAGGAGATGAGAAGCCTATTCTTTGGAGACAAACCATCATTGTTCATCTCCTCGCTTATTCTGAGGATCAGGAGCATGAGGAGCAAGTTCTCTGTGGAGCACCGCCTCCTGACTCATCTACAAATGACCTTTCATTTCTCACTTCGAACAGTTTGGGGAAACGTATAGTTATCATGTGAAAGAAGTCTGAATGTTGGAGAAAGGAGCCCGTTTCCTCAGCTCTCCTGGAATGCCAGTGTGATGCACATTGGAAGGAAGTGGGCTGGAAAATCAAAGACTGCAGCCGATCCCGAAAAGCTCCGGCAGCCAGCAAGCTTTCTTCACACACGCAGCACAGACGGCACAGAGCTCTTATCTTTCTGTTGGAAGTCAAACTGGATTTTTGATCAATAATTTCTACCTGAAATTCCAGAAAATATCCCATAACAGCATTTCTATCAGATTATCCTGTCACACTCTCCAGGTCACCTAATTTGTATTTGATTAGAGCTGAAGTCTGTGATATTTACAGTACATTTGCACAAACTGGTCCATAAAGAGGCCGTGGATTAACCAAACCAGTAACCTGGTGGATGTGAGTCCTGGGAACACTCCAGGCATTTACAGCCCGTTCTCACTCCTGAGGCGTA
This sequence comes from Rhamphochromis sp. 'chilingali', assembly GCF_963969265.1. Classification (NCBI taxonomy): domain Eukaryota; kingdom Metazoa; phylum Chordata; class Actinopteri; order Cichliformes; family Cichlidae; genus Rhamphochromis; species Rhamphochromis sp. 'chilingali'. Next base: position 35,934,345 of record NC_137941.1, read on the forward strand.
ACATCCCGACGATTTGTCAAGTCCCAAGGCGTTCCTGAGGAACGAGTTCTTATGCTACGCGCTGGCTTATGGATGAAATCCAAATATAAACACTGACTTGATGAAGACTTGAGCAGTAACGTCGTTGAAGTAGCTCCAACAGACACTGAGCCTCCTGCTGTTCGTGGCTATGAGAATGACAGTAGCGCTGTTTTCACTCATGACCCAAAGACACAAAAGTGCAAATTACTGCTCCTTTACTCATCAGCTCGCTGGCTGCAGCTGAGCAGCTCAGGCGATGTTTAGTTGCACCAGTGTGAACCGATGTGAGGATGGCAGTGAATCATCCCTCACACACTTTGTGATTTTGTCATAAAGAGGTCACTGTCATTTTTTTACACATGTCTGCCACACAAACATTTATACAAGTGTGGTTTTAAAACTTCAGGTATTTTTAAGTATAAAGAAGCTAAATCGTATTATTCCTGCACAGATGGAGTCAAACATATTTGAACAACACTGAGACGAGCAACACAGCCGTTTTAATGCAGTTCTCAAATGTACAAAAATGAAACAATGAGTCACGTGAACAGAGTAAAATGTCAAAGACAGTCTCATCGAGAGCTGAGTCCCAGAGCCTGCATGATGCTCCCAGCTGGGAATCCCTGGAACTGAATCCTAACAGCAAACTAACACTAAAGACAACATGTTTGACTAATTAATAAATAATAATATAGACAAAGGCGTCACAGTTTTGTTGCACACGGTCAGTGATGATAAAGGGCTGCTCTGTTGTAGTCATGGTGCTTTTGGTGGTTCCCTGATGGACAACGTCTCCCACCCCATGCAGCAGACTGTGACAGCACTGAGCAGCTCCTTCAGTGGGAGACTGCGGCACCCACGGTGTGGGACGGAGAGATTTCGCAGGTCTTTCCTCCCCACTGCTGTCAGACTCCATAATAAAGACTTTAACTGATCAAGCACACACATCCATACATATGCAATAATACTAAGTGCAATAATCCTTTCTGTCATCGTTGTATTTTTACTCAGTTGTATATAGTATTTGTATTTGTATTCTATTTTTATCTTATTGTATATTTATTCTATTTTATTCTACTGTATATAGTATATTATTTTATTCTATTCTGTACAGCTGTGTACTGTATTTATTCTTATTGTATTCTAATTTTTGCCTCATAACTTTTGCACTGTCCACTTCCTGCTGTGACAAAACAAATTTCCCACGTGTGGGACTAATAAAGGTTATCTTATCTTATCTTATAACTGACCTGCAGCAGAAGCTCACCCTCGGGCATCTTGGTATTTGTTCCTCCTGTTTTATTGTGACCATCCTTCCCTCCATTTCGATTGTTGAGGGCAACTGCAGAGAGAAACACACATGCTTCAGTCTTGTGATGCTTGCACAGCACTGCTGTTATTTTCTCCACATTAAAAGCAGGAAACACACTAACAAAGCACTGTATGCAGTTTCTATGCAATAAGCAGTTTCCTCAGGTTCAGAGCTTTTGAACTAAAATATACTGTTTTTACTTTAAAACAGAGAAGAAAGACGACAAATTCCTCCTCATCGTTGTGCAGGTGAAGCCAAAGGCAACACGTCACATCCCGACGCCGTGACAAATCGTCCGTCAGGCACTCGGAGACACGAGAGCCATTTGGAATGAATCTATACATGTAAATGTGTTTTATGTTCTGATCATGAAACACGGTTAAGGTGAGGGCTGGAGTACATGCTGGAGCGTGTTACCGCCACTAGCTGAATTCTATTGGATTCAACTGAGAATCCAAAGCATATCATCAGGACACTGAAGGGTACCTTTCGTGTTAATATGAGACACACATGACAAATCATCAGTATTACACGTTGGGAATGAGAATGCTAAACTTCATCATCTTTTCTAGTCTTTGGCTTAGAAAGAAGTTGGTGTGGAAGAATATTTGCCGATGCTTCATCCCCTGCTCTGTGTTTTTTGCGTTTGTCCATTATGCCAGCAGCGTCTAAGCATTTTTTAAAAAAAATTTATACCACACCCCCTGCAATGGCGTGCCCCCCAATTTGGGAACCACTGGCTTAGTGGGAAGTTGAAGGTTGTCAGGTCAACTACAGCTTTTCACCACGCCCCCTTTCTCTCTTTTCTTATGAACTTACAACATATTTATTAGAAACACACACATTTGATCATGTCCACCACTTTATTAACCTCACCTGTTTTCAAATGAGCAATTTATCTACAACGTTTTACTCCCATTGACTCCCATTAACCTGCCGCTGTGACCACAGTTTTCACCCTACAGATGCAGCTACACTCGACTCTTTTCACAGAAGCCCTTCTTCAAAGCACACCTGGTTATCTTACCTGACGCTTCAATTTGGCTACTTGAACGTGGGAAGCTGTGGGAACATCACCAGGACTTGCTGCTTGAAGTTCACATGAAATGACTTTGGAGCGTTAAACTTTGATGTACTTTATTTCACGAAGAAATTATTTGTTAATTTGGGAGTGTTTTGGATGATAGAAAGGAGCTCTGTATGAACACTGCTGCTGCTAAACTACTGTGGTGGAAGCAGCGTGCTTGATCCCATCAGTGGGCCCCATGTCAGCACTGGCCAAATGTATCTGGCCCAGTAACTGATAGATTAAACCTGACAAACAAGCACTGACCCTGAAAATCAGGCACTCCCTCATACTTGGCGCTCTCTCTGCCGGCTCTGCAGGCAGTTTTTATTGTAATGTGTTGGTGTACAAAACGCAGACGAGAAGCTGCAAACTAAAGGTTCATGAGCGTTCCTTCAAATGTCTGCACATATGACAGCGCCTTCAGCTTATGTACAGACTGCTGAAAGGGTTGGTCTCACTCTTCTTAAACATTTTCTTTTTTAATTAATAAAAAAAAGACTCAAACCAAAATAAAAATAGAAATAGGAGACTTAGACGCACAACTGAGAAACAAGGAACGAGTATGTCAGAGTCTACCCAAGACAAAGAAAACACATTTGAGTTCAATCATTTTCTAATCCAATTATTAAAATTAGCTGAAGTGCACATTACATACAGGAGGAGCAACTACTGACGACTAACTCTACATACAGCCGCTGTCATGGTAAGTGTGGATGTGCTGGGGTTGTACATTCTACTGTGTGCGCACCCTAACTTGGTTGTGGAAGATCTGAGGAAAACTAATGTGAAACGTCTTGATGACTTACTGCTGTAAGAAACGGATATAAAAATGACTCTTAAGTTGGACACATTTGTAACAGTTTCAGTGACAGCAGACAAGCTCGCAGCTGAACACATGAACAGTAGATGGCCCTTTATGAAGACTTTCAAGAGGTCAGTATAGCTGACCCCTTTTAACAACGCTGACCCCTCACCCAGCTGGTGTGCATGCTAGCATTAGCTGATAAACTGATGGAACACGAGAAGCTGGAGAAATACCAAGGGCTCAGAGAAGAGCTCGAGAGGATGTGGAGGGTGAAGGTGACGGTGGTCCCCGTGGTAATTGGAGCACTTGGTGCGGTGACTCCCAAGCTAGGCGAGTGGCTCCAGCAGATCCCGGGAATAACATCGGAGATCTCTGTCCAGAAGAGCGCAGTCCTGGGAACAGCTAAGATACTGCAGGACCCTCAAGCTCCCAGGCCTCTGGTAGAGGACCCGAGCTTGAAGGATAAACCGCCCGCAGGGGCGAGGGGGAATTTTTTTTATATATAATAAATAAAAATCTACAGAGTTGAAATTGATTGAATGAATTCCCTGCCTTCACTACATGACGCCTGCTGAAAAGCCCTGTCACAACTTTTACACAGGCTAATCCATAAACATCAAACAGGTTTCCACTGGACTTCACTGTTTACAGTGGGGCAAAAAAGTATTTAGTCAGCCACCGATTGTGCAAGTTCCCCCACCTAAAATGATGACAGAGGTCAGTAATTTGCACCAGAGGTACACTTCAACTGTGAGAGACAGAATGTGAAAAAAAAATCCATGAATCCACATGGTAGGATTTGTAAAGAATTTATTGGTAAATCAGGGTGGAAAATAAGTATTTGGTCAATAACAAAAATACAACTCAATACTTTGTAACATAACCTTTGTTGGCAATAACAGAGGTCAAACGTTTACTATAGGTCTTTACCAGGTTTGCACACACAGTAGCTGGTATTTTGGCCCATTCCTCCATGCAGATCTTCTCGAGAGCAGTGATGTTTTGGGGCTGTCGCCGAGCAACACGGACTTTCAACTCCCGCCACAGATTTTCTATGGGGTTGAGGTCTGGAGACTGGCTAGGCCACTCCAGGACTTTCAAATGCTTCTTACGGAGCCACTCCTTTGTTGCCCGGGCGGTGTGTTTTGGATCATTGTCATGTTGGAAGACCCAGCCTCGTTTCATCTTCAAAGTTCTCACTGATGGAAGGAGGTTTTGGCTCAAAATCTCACGATACATGGCCCCATTCATTCTGTCCTTAACACGGATCAGTCGTCCTGTCCCCTTGGCAGAAAAACAGCCCCATAGCATGATGTTTCCACCCCCATGCTTCACAGTAGGTATGGTGTTCTTGGGATGCAACTCGGTATTCTTCTTCCTCCAAACACGACGAGTTGAGTTTATACCAAAAAGTTCTACTTTGGTTTCATCTGACCACATGACATTCTCCCAATCCTCTGCTGTATCATCCATGTGCTCTCTGGCAAACTTCAGACGGGCCTGGACATGCACTGGCTTCAGCAGCGGAACACGTCTGGCACTGCGGGATTTGATTCCCTGCCGTTGTAGTGTGTTACTGATGGTGACCTTTGTTACTTTGGTCCCAGCTCTCTGCAGGTCATTCACCAGGTCCCCCCGTGTGGTTCTGGGATCTTTGCTCACCGTTCTCATGATCATTTTGACCCCACGGGATGAGATCTTGCGTGGAGCCCCAGATCGAGGGAGATTATCAGTGGTCTTGTATGTCTTCCATTTTCTGATGATTGCTCCCACAGTTGATTTTTTCACACCAAGCTGCTTGCCTATTGTAGATTCACTCTTCCCAGTCTGGTGCAGGTCTACAATACTTTTCCTGGTGTCCTTCGAAAGCTCTTTGGTCTTGGCCATGGCGGAGTTTGGAGTCTGACTGTTTGAGGCTGTGGACAGGTGTCTTTTATACAGATGATGAGTTCAAACAGGTGCCATTCATACAGGTAACGAGTGGGGGACAGAAAAGCTTCTTACAGAAGACGTTACAGGTCTGTGAGAGCCAGAGATTTTCCTTGTTTGAGGTGACCAAATACTTATTTTCCACCCTGATTTACCAATAAATTCTTTACAAATCCTACCATGTGGATTCATGGATTTTTTTTTCACATTCTGTCTCTCACAGTTGAAGTGTACCTCTGGTGCAAATTACTGACCTCTGTCATCATTTTAAGTGGGGGAACTTGCACAATCGGTGGCTGACTAAATACTTTTTTGCCCCACTGTACATGACACAGCCCCACTAACCTGCCACAGCTCAGGAGTTTGGCTGCTAACAAAAACCAGTAAAAACTCACATCTTCTCTATTCTTGCTTCTCGTGAAATTTTTAACTGATTTAAATATTTTCATGAATGGTAAAAATGGTAAATGGCCTGCATTTGTAAAGCGCTTTTCTAGTCCATAGGACCCCAAAGCGCTTTACACTACATTCAGTCATTCACACACACATTCACACACTGGTGATGGCAGCTACATTGTAGCCACAGCTGCCCTGGGGCGCACTGACAGAGGCGAGGCTGCCGGACACTGGCACCACCGGGCCCTCTGACCACCACCAGTAGGCAAACATGGTTAGTATCTTGCCCAAGGATATTTGGCATGCAGCCAGGAGGCAGCCTGGGATCGAACCACCGACCTTCTGATTAGTGGCTGACCTGCTCTGCCACCTGAATCACACATAAAGCCCTACAGAGCCCAAATCCTTCTTACATAGCTCATGTTCTGAGCTTCCAGCTTCTCTAGTTATCCCATTAGAGACTACTGACTACTCCACTGCTTTACTTCAAATCCATGTTTCTGAGTTTGCAGCACCAAACCTTTGAAACGACATCCCTGAAGCTGTCGTTCATTTTGATTAGTACGCATACATATTAATATTTTATCACATTTTTGGCTATAATTTACAATAACATGCACTTTATAAAGTGCTACACAAATAAGGTTACAAGTTATCATAACAATAAAGTTCACATGAGTTTGACATTTTAAATAATGCACAATTTTCTGCTCTGATATTAATGTGTAATGTCAGTGAACCTTCTCCTTGTATAAATGGGCATGCAGTAATTACAATACAACCACATCCTCACAGCCTTCCTCTCTGTGCAAACAACCAAACGATCCTTTGCTTTGCATTGACAGCATTAACACAGCACAGAAAGAGTCAATGCAAAAATGAACAGTCAATGCAGCTGCCCCACTCCCACATCTACTAACACATGCTGTACACACCAGCACACATATTAGAGAAAACACGCACGCTGTGCCGCCTTCCTGGCATTAGCAGGGCTGGGGGATGGGGTTAAGCCAAGTAGGAGAAGGACAGAGGATGAGGCTGGCAGAGGGTGCTGACCCCACAGCTCTACCTTTCATTTGTGGTCAGAGAGATGACCTACAGGAAGGAGGGGGAAGCAGTGCACAGTGAAACAGGCATCATGACCTGTCACAAGACTTTGGGAATGGTCACACAGCTTACATAACAAATCCCAGAGCAGCAGTTCTGGGCTACAAAAGTGGGACAAACTGCAGATATTTGCAGCTGTGTGCCAGGTTTATGTGTTTTTCTCCTCATGGTTCATTTTTAATACAATATCAGAGGAATCCACAGGAAGACCCTGAACTTCTGTGGCCTTATCATCATGACAATTTTCATTCCTGCTTCCCTTTACTGCACCTGCCAGAAACAGCTCTTTAATAATGTTTTGCTCTCTTTATGAACATTATTCGTATTTGTTCATTTACAAATATAATCCACTAAAATTAAAATGACAATAGCGTGTTCCAAGAGCCGCAGCTTATCTGAACAACAAATACCCAGCTATGGATACAACAATAGGATTATTAATGTTAATGATGACAACAATAACCATGTCTGTGGTTACCTACAGGTCCAAACATGGATGGGACGACTCAGCAACACTGGAGTGAAATCAGGTTGGCTTCCTGTCTTTAAAAAAACTGCGGGAAGCTTTCCAGGACACTGGGTCAGTTAAAGGGGACAGGAAGAGGAAAAAGGACAGAGCGTCCGGCTGTAGGCACAGACGTTTCTAAGAAACCCAGAGGCGTCTTTATTGGCTCAGTTCTGTCATCTACAATCTTATCAACCCTTTGTTTGTTGTAAACACAGTAGCAGTTGCCTCCAAGGGGATATCTTCACTATGGTAGCACAGCTGATCTAACAATTTATCCAAAAAAACAAATGGATAAATGAATAAAACAGCTGCTATGGTCACACCTACTGTGCTGTACTATATGTAGAGCATGGCTAAATGTGTGCTCTAGCCATTTAAGGACAATAGTTATAGAATTGACATCATTTTCCACATTCTGGGATTAGCTTGGAGCTCTGATAAGGCAGAAATGGATCCCCATCAATCAGGATTTGTCCCAGAAGCTCACATCCAGTCAACTGCAGGAGTTTTAAAGTAGAAGGATCGACTAACAGTGACTCCTGGCATACATGGGATTTATTTGACAGTCTTTGAAACTTGTGAAACGTTTATGCTTGTTCTTTTCTATATCACAGAAACCTAGAAAATCGAAATAAAAAGTGGCAAAGTGAATTTGCTCCACTGCCCAAACTTCCAGTCACGTTTATGACTGTAATACTAAAAGGCATATCATGCATTTTAGTAAAGCTGTTGTTGGATGTTAGTAAAGCTGACATCCATCATGAACAACCCACATCACCCACTTCCATGTGTACGGACATGTGCAGGTATATATGTCTGTATATGAATACATATGTATATTTAGTGTGTACATGTGTGTGTGTGTACATGTCTATACATAGGAATAGTAGTGGTACAATAGTTATGTTAAGCTATATAGTTTGTGTCTTGCATATTTCCAACCATATCCATAATCACATACTGTGTATGCTACTGTTGTATATAGTGTGTTATCTCACTTTTTTCATTGGTTGTCCTTTTTGGATTTTTGGATTTCCTTCTGTACCTGAGCTGAGGTGACGCAAAAAATTCCCCGTTTGGGATCACTAAAGTCTTATCTCATCTTATCACTGCGTCTACACTGCACGTCATCTGTGACAGGACTGCTAGAAACATGTGATCTGAACTTTTTCAAACGTTAGCTCAGACTAATGGCTGAACCTGCAGCTCAGGTGGTCGAGCAGGTCATCTGCTGATTCAGCATCTCTAACAGTGCTTGGATCCAAATGCCAGACAGCAGCTGTGAATGTGTATTTTATAGCTGAGGATACGGGGGGCGGGGGGATCCACGTGTTTGCAGCGTTAACTCACCTCTCCTCAGACTGAATGAGCCCATTGTAGCTGCTGACAATAACAAAGATGGCAGCTGGCTCGGATAATGCTGTCAGCCAGATTAAATGGGCTCTGTCAGAGCTTTGTTCAGCTCCTGTGATGCATTCAATGCCCGCTCTCAGGAGATTTTTAAAGACACCTTATTGATGTTGAAAAAAACAATACTTAATGAAGTCATAGCTCTCTTAGTGTTTAAGAGTTCCTCTTAACATCCAAGCGGGGCAGAGTGCTGAAGAAGTGGCAGCATTCCCAGAGTGCTGCTAGCTCCATGCTGTCCAGGTCATCCAGCCTCGGAAGCTTCTGACAAGTGAATTTGTGCTGTTTACATACAGCAAATTACAGCTGACTGCAGAGGCAGCCTGGAGCACTGGAGCTGCTTCCTTTATGTAAGAGCCCTGAGCTTGTTAATTACTTAGAGACTGTCCAGGAAGTAGGCTAATGCAGTTAGACAAGAGGTTTTGTCTATAGGCTACACTTTGACCTAATGCTACGGCAATCCACGATCAATAATTCACTGTGACAGCTTGAGGAGATACCAAATGCTTCTGTATGTTGCTAAATGTAGCTCCTGAACATAATTAAGGAAATACGTAAGAAAAGCACTTTGCTTTCTTTTCTTAGCGTACAGCCACGTGGCAAAACTAAGCAAAGCATTTGTGCAAACACTTTAAACATGCTCTAATCACCACAGCTGTAACCTGTGTGTCTCTACCAAACAGCCATTTCAGAACGATGCTGCCTTAAACAAACACTGCTCTGCCTCCATTTCATAAATTCTTTAAACTCCAGGGTTTCTCTCAATTATTCATGTTTTGGGAGCCACTGCATTGCAGCATTCGCCTCGAAAGATCGCCACCTAAAATAACAATGTTTTTTATGCAACACATACCAAACACAGTTCTTAATCCCCATATATGTGAAGTCACACAGACACAGGTCTTAATGAAATAATGAGAACCTGTCGCTGTGATGAAGTCATCAGAAGAAGGCAGTGGGTTCTTGTTCTTGTGGTGCTCTGAGATGATCTGCGAGCTGTTGGGCAACACCAAAAGAGTAGCTTGACTGTTGTGACACAATCATCATGGCTGAAAATAACTGAGGACATTTAAAAACAGCTGCTGCTTTCTGTTCACAATAACGACACATAAAAACAAATTCCAGTTTGTTTCTATCTGGTCTTTAAGTCTGAAGTCATTAGCCGTTTTCAGGTCCAAACTCCGCTTCAGGTCCCAAAGTCAAACGAGCACGGCAACATCACTGAGAGTCACAAACTGTCACTTCTTTCATCTGTAATAAAATCATCAGCATTGCTGCTTTACCAGGTGTAACAATGAAGTTTAACATCCAGACATCCATGAAAACAGGATTTATTACATTTAACAGAGATGAAGTTAGTGTGGTATATTGTAATAAGCAGCAGCTATTACTACCTCCCACCAGTAGGTGGTACTGTGTTATTGTATGTGTTCTGAGCTTATGGAGTAAAAAAGTCTGGACCTCCACCATAGCCTCGTCTCAGTCCTCTGTGCTTGGTCTAAAGTTATTGTTGACCACAACCCACGCTACACGGGCAGTTGGAGCAACACTGCATAAAGCCACAACATGGTGTCAGAAGTCGGCAAGACCGTGTGAACAGGGACCGCGACGTGAGTAAGCCAGCCGTAGATTAGCTAACAGTAGCCATTGCTAACGGCATGGAGCAATTCAAGCCACCATCACCGCTACTGCTCACAGGCAATTTATCTGAGACCTGGCGCAGATGGGAACAAAGATTCGGACTGTATATGACTGCTACGGGTGCGTTGGAGAAGGATGAAAAGGTTAAAATAGCCATTCTTCTCCACACTATCGGCGAAGAAGCGCTTGAAGTGTACAACACGCTCACAGTGACCCCGACCGGAGACGCACTGACAATGGCGGACATTTTGAAAACGTTTAAGGAATACTGTAGTCCACGAAAGAACGTTGTTTTTGAACGCCACAAGTTCTGGTCATACCCAATGTCGGCGGATATAACAGTGGACAGATATGTCACGGAACTCCGTCGGAGAAGTAAAAGTTGTGAATTTGGGATCAATGAGGACGACATGATCAGGGATAAGTTGGTGTTCAGCATAAGTGACGCAAGACTAAAAGAGAGATTGCTTCGTGACAACGACCTCACACTGCGCAAGACGATAGAAATATGCAGATCAGCAGAAGTGGCCAAGTCACAGATTCAGGCCATGCAGTCAATAACTGCAGCCCAAGACACGTCAGTGGACGCATTAAGAAAAATGCCAGGATACATTAAATCAGGACACAGTAAAAACAAACTGAGCAACGACAAACAAACAGTTTGTCACAAATGCGGCAACAAACACGCATTCCGACAGTGTCCAGCCTATGGGGCAACATGTCACAAGTGTGGGAAAAATAACCACTTCTCAAAAGTGTGCAGAGCTAGCGCAGAGAAGAGTAGACACTTCAAGAAAACAAAAACTATTAACAACATTGAAACTGATGGCGATTCACTATACATCGGCATGGTATCCAGCGACAAGCACAAGACTGGCAAATGGCATGAAAGTGTGACAATCGGAGACGTACCACTCACCTTCAAGCTAGACACAGGTGCGGACGCAAATGTGCTCCCCAGATCAGTTTATGACGAGTTACCAGATATGCCTCGGTTACAGCCCACAAAGACTGTACTCATAGCTTTTGGTGGAGCCCGCATACGTGCAGATGGTGTGGTGTCTCTTGAGTGTGAAGCACGGAAGCACAAGGCTGTGTTTGACTTTCTTGTATCAAGCCATGCAGATAAACCGATCCTAGGTGGACAAGCTTGTGAAGAGCTCCATCTGGTGCAACGAGTTGAGACCCTTGCCATGACATCCTCTGTACCGAAATCAGCTAAACCACCTTCTACCTCGGAAGAACTTGTGGAGATGTACGCTGATGTGTTCACAGGCTTAGGTGAGTTCCCTGGACTTCACCACATACATATTGACCCAAATGCAACACCTGTGATTCACGCATGCAGGAACGTGCCACTCTCCATAATGGATGTGCTGAAGAAGACGCTACAGGACTTACAAAACAGAGATGTCATAATGCCTGTCAATGAGCCTACAGATTGGGTCAACAGTCTTGTCGCCACACAGAAGAAGAACGGAACACTAAGGGTGTGCTTGGACCCTTGTGATCTGAACCAAGCAGTTAAACGCCAGCACTACTCCATTCCCACACACGAGGACGTTCGCAGCAAGCTAGCAGGAAAATCCATCTTCACCATATTGGATGAAAAAGATGGATACTGGCAGATCAAGCTGGACGAGCCGTCATCAAAGCTCTGTACCTTCAATACACCTTGGGGCCGATATCGCTTCCTCCGACTCCCATTCGGGATCAAATCAGCCAGCGAGGTCTTTCAACAAAAGAATTGTGAGACTTTCGGCAACATTCCTGGTGTATTTATCATTGCAGATGATATGATAATTGCAGCTACATCAGAGCACGAACACGATGAAATCCTGCAGAAGGTCATGGAGAAAGCAAGAGCAGCTAACGTGAAGTTTAACAAGGACAAAATTCAGTTCAAAGTTGACACAGTGAAATACATGGGCCATATCATCACGGCAGCAGGGCAGAAAGCAGATGTTTCAAAGATCAAAGCTATTGTCGACATGCCGACTCCAGAAGACAAACAAAGCCTTCAGCGTCTGCTGGGAATGACGAAGTTTTTGGCACAGTACATCCAAAATGAAGCATCGCTCACAGCACCTTTGAGACAGCTACTCAAGAAGGACACAGTGTGGCAGTGGCAGCCACATCACACAGTAGCGTTACAGACGCTCAAGTCGACGCTCACACAAGCTCCAGTGTTGAGATTTTATGACCACAAGAAACCACTAACACTGCAGGCCGATTCTTCAAAAGATGGGCTGGGCGCATGCCTATTACAAGAAGGGCAACCTGTGTGTTACGCGTCACGAGCACTCACAGACACAGAAAAAAGGTATGCACAAATAGAAAAAGAGTTGCTAGCCATTGTGTTTGCCGCTAAACGATTCCACCAGTATGTCTATGGAAGACCAGTGACAGTGCAATCTGATCATAAACCCCTGGAGGCGATAGTGCGCAAACCGCTATGCAAGGCACCAGCGAGGCTACAAGGAATGCTGCTGCAACTACAGAGATATGATCTCACCGTCACATACACCCCCGGCAGAGACATGTTCATAGCCGATGCACTCTCACGTGCCACAACTACCAGTGACGACGGAAACGTGAGTGAAAACGCAAATGATGAAAGAGTTGTGTATGCTCTGGAGGCCACAGCAGCATTGAGCGAGAAAACACTGTGTGACCTGAAAAAAGCAGTGGCAGCAGACAGCGTACTACAAGCCGTGCGCGAAAGACACTTCAACGGATGGCCGCCCAGAAGGAAGAGTTTAGACAAAACACTCCACAGCTACTGGCCTATGAGACACGATATCAGTTTCCACGATGACATTATTATGATCGGGGACAAGATCGTAATACCCCAAAGCTTCAGGCGTGTGATCCTGGAGAAGCTGCACCTTGCCCACCAAGGCGTGCAGCGCACAAAAGCCAAAGCAAGAAGAGTGCTGTACTGGCCTGGCATGTCACACGACATAGAGACTATGCTTGAAAAGTGTGAACAATGCCAGCAAATGCAGCCAAAGAACCAGGCTGAACCGCTTATTCCACACCAGATTCCAGAGCTGCCATGGATGAAAATCGGAGCAGACATCTTCGAACTGAACGATCATCCATATCTTTTGTTAGTGGATTATTTATCGAAATATCCAGAAGTTCTTAACTTACCTGACAAAACGGCACACTCTGTGATTCAGAAGATGAAATCAGTCTTCGCAAGACACGGAATTCCCAAAGAGATAGTGAGCGATCATGTTCCATTCGCCAGCCACGAGATGAGATCGTTTGCAGCATCCTGGGAGATAAAGCTAACTTTCTCCAGTCCCGGCTTTCCTTCTTCGAATGGCATGGCGGAGCGAGCCATAAAGACTGTCAAACATGCACTTAAGAAAGCCGCACGGACTGGAACAGACCCACATCTAGTGCTGTTGTCTTTGAGGAACACTCCAGTCACAGGACTTAGTGTGTCACCTGCACAAATGTTGATGGGACGGGTTCTCCGCAGCACCCTGCCATGCACCAGTGCTGTGTTGAGGCAGTCAACCCCACAGAACATTCACGACAAAGTGCGCAGGTTGCAATCAAAGCGGAAACGCCACTATGATCAGCACGCAAGACCATTGCCTGTTCTGACCCCAGGCGAGACTGTGCACATGCAAACAAGGCGCGGTTGGGAGCCAGCTGTTGTAACTCATCGGCGAGAGGAACCACGCTCCTACACTGTGCAAACACCAGATGGTAAAGTGCTCAGGAGGAACAGGAGACATCTGAGGAAAATACACCCAAGTCTGTTCAAGGACACACCCATGGACCCAGATGAACTGTCCGTTCACACCCAAGAGCCAGTGGAGCCACCAGCAAATGACACCCCACAAAACTCTAGTCCTGCAAGTATGGACAACACACCCACATGTTACACACGCAGTGGCCGAGCAATAATACGCCCGGCCAGGTATAGAGACTAAGTGATTGGGAAACTTAAAGTCACTCTATCCTGTACCTGAGTTGTTCTGTACAAGCTAGATAACTGTCTTGTTGGAAAAGAGAGAAAATATGTCATGTTTCATATGTTCATTTTGACATGTCTTATCTAATCTGTCATGTGTTCATCTGTTTCAAAACACTACACTGATGTGTATTTGCATTGCTCAAGTGACAAGCAATCTGAGGTGTGCTTTACTTAATGTCTCAAGAATATAATATTGTTAATGTTCCTACGATTTAAAAGGTGCATTTATGTTACAAAATATTGGAGTTAAGAGGTAGTATCTTTATCTCGGAAAAGAGGGATGTGGTATATTGTAATAAGCAGCAGCTATTACTACCTCCCACCAGTAGGTGGTACTGTGTTATTGTATGTGTTCTGAGCTTATGGAGTAAAAAAGTCTGGACCTCCACCATAGCCTCGTCTCAGTCCTCTGTGCTTGGTCTAAAGTTATTGTTGACCACAACCCACGCTACACGGGCAGTTGGAGCAACACTGCATAAAGCCACAACAGTTAGCAGGAAGTTAGCTCGCTAGCTTCCACCTAAACATGATATAGCATGTTCTGACAGAGAGATTTCTGTAAATACTCAAACATACAGCTCTGCTATCACTTCCAACATAAATGAAGACAGAAAACTAAACAGCAGTGACATTTGTAGGGTTACTGAAGTTGGGCTAGCTGCTATATAACGATGTGCTAGCGACACAGCTACGTTAGCATAGCATAAACACAGTGAAGCTAGAGGATGAACGCTAACCTTTTTCCACTCGATAAAAGTTAACGTGAGGGATTCTGGTGGTTAGAGACAAATGTAATCGCATGGCAGGATGCTGTAAACGGACCAAACTCCAGTCAGGAGAACAACTGAGATAATCCATCCACAATACGAGGTTAGTCATTCATATACTGCTGCATGGGCTGTAGTTACATCGGAGGGGTTTAAAAACTGAGCTTTAAAATGAACAGTGGTAATTAATAAACACAGAGTAGTTTGGACCCAGAAGCAGAGTTCATATGTCATCAACAACCAGATTGGTTCACAGGGAAGCAGTGGTTAAGACAGCAAGAGGGTCCTGGTTCAAACTCCAGTCGCAGTTTGTAGTACCAAAAAGACATGAGTACAGATAGAAACAGCAGTCTTCTCTCAACTCTACTGGTTCTGAGTGAAAGACCCTTCAAAGAGGATATTACTGTTCTAACTTAAATAGATGCTATTTTTGATTTTTTTAAATATTAATATTTATTCCCCCTCCTCTTTACAATTTCAATAATATTCTACACTATCCGTTTCCACAGAAGTTGGCCTTATTTCCTTGGTGTTGTGGTGATGTAGTGAAGTGGAACAAGGTCCAAGGACCTAATCAGAACCAGCTCCAGGGATTTTCACCAAAACAAACAAACAAACAAACAAAGTGCAAAGCTGTTCTGCAAACCTTTCACCATCAGTTGCTGAGTAAAGGTCTAACTACAAGAAATCCACCAGTGACATTTCACATTTTTCTAACTTTTTTTATAGCTGTGAAACAACAACTGTATTTTTGATCAGTCCAGTTCATCTGTTACTTTTTTATCAGAGGATTTTACCATGCATACAGATTTCCATCAGCTCATTCTGCACTTTGCAAAATATTCACCTGTTTACAAATGTGCAGACTATTATACGCATTATTGTCATTGTGCAGTGCATACTATGGTTCTGTCTTTATTCCAGCACAGGATTAATACTATATCCATCTGTGAATGGATGAACATCTCACGGCCCATCTGTGCAGAGCTGTACATTGTTGTTATTTAGTGTATGTGTCTTTTCACGGCTGTTTTTACACAGCACCTGTCGTCCACCAGGTGTGGAGCCAGTTTTACCTTAATGCCTTATGAGAACTAGTCCATGAATGTTGCATAGCTTTACACAGCAGCAGCTGGACTCATTTTCATGGGAAGAAATCCACAGAGGAGAGAATGTGAAATTCTACCCATCAGTTTCTTGCAGTAGTCTCTCCCACAGCCACCAGCTTCAGTGGTTTTAGGGCCCAGACAGTTTCTGGTAATAGCATCAGGGAACCTCTTTTTACACTGGAAGTCGATATCCAAAGGTCCAAATATAAGGCAAGTGTTGGCTTTGGCATTTGTCCTGCTTTCAATCACTGCGCTGAGCTACGCTAACCGTTTAGGAATCATAAGTTTTATAGAGAAATACCAAAAACCTTTCACTTTCTGGGAGAAGAGTTTGTGACTTACAAAATGAATGTCTACTGCTTAATGCCATTGCTGCGATCAGAAGGTAACTTTACCAGAGAAGAAACTCTTGGCTCGTAGGTAGCTGACACTTAGGCGGAGGATGGACAGTTTATCCAGACTGGCAGTGACCTCTTCAGGAAACGGCAGCAGACTGGCCAGCCGCTCCAGCTCCCCGTTTAGCCTGTCTCTATGTCGTTTAGATGGATTGGACTTGGATCCCGCAGTTGGTGGTTGCTTCACCCTGATTAGAAAGCAAACAAGAACCATTGGTATTGCTGTAGGTAGATTAGATCTGGTTCTTCGTGTATGCAGCCTGTCTTCTGTATTATTTTTACGTGTAGACTCGCTGTGTATCAAAGACAGACATTGCTCTGGGTCTCAAAAGTGTGGTCAAGTAAAGAAGTCCCTTAAAAATCGACTTTCACTCCAACAAGACCTCGGGAAACTCTTTCTGACAGCAGATGTAAAATGTGCTTAATACAGATAATAAAGACATAAAAACCCTCCATATTTTTACAGTGCAGTAAGACAGTTTATTGTCTCAATCACTTGGTTAAACTCTAAACTAAGCAAAGTGAATCACATTCTGTGACTTCAAGTGACGATGGGTGAAATAAGTGCCTGTGGTGCGAAGCAGGCAGCCTGAGACCCACTTTTCTCTGCTTCCAAACGAGTGACAGACGTGACCTTGAAGCCGTCACCTTCAAAATGATGCACGACAAGTGATGTGTTTTTGGTGTGTTGGAGCTTTACTGACGACAGCGTGCAAATAATATTGTACAGCGGAAAGATAAAGTAGGGTGTGATTGAAGGTAGGTCTACCTTCAATCATTACTATATAAGTGAATTGTGTACCTTGGCTTCTCAGTCCCCTGTCACATTTCAAAAAGCCAAGATGGTGGCCTAATGCACTCCTAGCCTGCTCAGGTTGTTCTTTTATGAACGGTCTATGGTTTTCCAGCCTGCACAGTAAGCAAACACTGGGATTTGTTGTGTGAAGTAATCCTTTAACAACACCCATCTTAATCTATCTGGCTGTGACTGAAACCAACAAGCTTTCAGTTCAATCAGATTTGAATCGTTTCTTCCAAGCGACGTGTAACCCATATCAACTACTCCCTGTCACATGACCCACGTCAGCTGATTTGAGGTCCCTCTCCTGATTGGCTCCTTCCACGTCGCGGCAACTCTGAAAACCGGCTGTGGAGGGATACTTCCGGGTTCGACTCCTGCTGTGGCTGTAAGCTCGTGGCGTTTAGAACGGCGTTGGAAAACAAAGCGTTTTCTCCTCTCAATTCATCTATAAACTCATTTCACCTCAGCGGTAAGTGTCCTTAATATCTACCAAAAACAACCTTTTGGTTGTCAGTAACCAGTCGATCGTTTTCGCGATTAAAAAATGACTTTGTTCGGCGGCGTTCCCATCGCGAGCAGAACTCCGGTTCAAAAACCGCTGTTTTTGAACACTTTTATTTACTTAAGCATTTTAATTGGCTTACTTTAAAACAAAGTGTGATTGAATGATTATTGTTGTGTTGCCTTGAATTCGGCTATGCTGTCAGACAGTAGTTTCTTTATTGTTTTTGTATTTGTTTGTAGCGAACGCTACTGGAATGTATAGATTAAGCTACGTAGCCAAGATGATTAATAATTTAACTGTTGTACATTGGTGGATGATGATGATTCATGATTTGCATCGTTACATAGACTTGCAGAAAAATATATTTGTTTACCGGTAAACTGAATCGAACTTGATGTGCTAATGGACATTTTTCTGACCTACGTGTAACCCAGAGTAATTTCCTGCACTAATTTCCTGCCATTGAACGCATCACAAATAAATAACTCCAACCACATGACTTTGCTCAGCCAATCGGATGGCATGTAAGCCTGTCCCGACTTCCTCCCGTCAGATGCGTGGAGGCAAGCCAGGTGACAGAGCTGTTGCAGGTGTGTATTGGCAAACATTTGCTTTTCCCGTTTTAATGCATTTATTTTTAACACAAACTAACTTATGCAACTTAGATGCTGATTACTGTGAGCCAGAGCCATAATGTTGTT
Organism: Rhamphochromis sp. 'chilingali'; assembly: GCF_963969265.1. Taxonomy (NCBI): domain Eukaryota; kingdom Metazoa; phylum Chordata; class Actinopteri; order Cichliformes; family Cichlidae; genus Rhamphochromis; species Rhamphochromis sp. 'chilingali'. Next base: position 35,952,816 of record NC_137941.1, read on the forward strand.
GTGCACTGAACAGAACGGAATTGGTGAGTTTGAACTTTTAATTGACTGTTTGTATTGCTACCAGCTGACGCTAATTGGCTGCTGCCGGTCCAAACAATTTGATTTTGATTTGACCGATAGTTGTTGAATAACGAATGTTGTGGAGCTACATAGTATGTATGTAGCAGTTGAAATGTTTCAGTTAAATCCTTATTGGTTATATTATATTTAACCAATTTATTTATTTATAAATTGTGTGCACAGGAACAAGAATGACTTAATGTATTTAGCTTAATTGGCTGTGATTTCTTATTGGCCTTGTTTATTTAATGCAGGCCAGGTGAACCTTTGGGGTATGAAAGAGGATGGCGAGCCAATGAAGGGCTAGGAGCAGGACTCATTCTGCAATTGAAGCTTCCACTGGTTGGGTAGGAAGCTATCAAAGACAACGCTCTGTCCCCATTTTCCAAATGCACTGATTTCTGCAATCATACACACCATTCCCCTCATTTCTGGACAATAGCGCTTGGACATCTCTCATGGACATTCAGATAAAACTCATGGACTTCAGTGTGGATCAGTGGATTTGATATTAACATGTGGTGTTTATGGGGGAACCGTTTTTTGAAAATGTGTATTGCTTGGTATAAGCCAGAAGAATCTGCTTAGTTGTCTTTGTGCACCCTCACTGGGTTTTTGATTAATTGGATAGCTGCAGCAGGAGTGATTATTTAAGTTTTTCTTTTGTTATTTTTCTTTGGGGTTTGGTTAAATACATGGTACCTGCAAAAACATTTTTGTGTTGTGTGTATTTATTAATTACTGCCCATCAGCTCCAGTAGCATTCCTAAATCTTCTGATTAATGATAACCATAATATTTCACTCAATCCCTAGCCTGTATTAATTCATTAGCGCTTCATCAGTGTTACATACAGGTCAGGTTTTTTGTCCCCCTTTGAATTGATCTTCTTCATATTGAAGTGGCGAGCCGGTAGGACCATTCTTTGTTTTTTTTTTTGTTTTTTTTTTTTGTTTTGTTTTTTTTTCCCCCACTTTGCCGTCTTTGGATTACGGACATATTTCCCCATTGTATGAAGATGGACCCTAAGGAGGAATACCTTAAAAGTGAACTTTAAAAATAATATTTTGCCCTTTAAGTTACAAAGAGTATTTTTAATGTGTTCAGGGGGAGAAGATAGTAGAAGGAAATTTTATTTTAAGCATCAGTTAGCTAGGACAACACAAAGATTAATGAGTGCAACGGTTAGGGGTATACGACTGTGGAACTCTCTTCATTATAATTTAAAGAATTGTATACGTTTACATTGTTTTAAAAAGTGTTACATGCTTAAAACGATAACTCAATATGAAGAATGCGAATGAAATTGGAGTTCATTGAAAAAGGATCCTTTTATAATTTGTTTTATTTATTTTTATTTTATTTTTCTCCTTGTTACTATGTGGAGTGGTGTATATTCTCATTGTAAATTTGTAGTTTGGTTTGTGTTAGGACCGGAGAGAAATGTTAATATTACTTTGTTCCCTGATTTTTGGTGTCCACTTGTAATCCGGTTGTTCAGTCTGACGTCACTAGCCGTGTCTGGGCCTAAACTCCGCTGCAGGTCCATATATCAAACGATCACTATGGCATTACTGAGAGTTGAAAAACTGTCTAAAGTCTTTCATCTTTAATAAAATGATCAGCGTTCTGCTCTACCAGGTGTAACAATTGAGTTTAACATCCAGGCATCCATGAAAACGGAATTTATGACATTAAACGGAGTTAGAAGTTAGAAGCTAGCGAGCTAACTCCCTGCTATCTAAATACAATATAGCATGTCCTGACTGCGGGGTTTTGGAAACAAATTAAAACGTACAGCTCTGTTATCACTTCCAACATAAATGAAGACAGAAAACTAAACAGCAGTGACGTTTGTAGGGTTACTGAAGTTGGGTTAGCTGGTATATAATGATGTGCTACGTGACCGCTAGCGACACAGCTATGTTAGCATAATATAAACAAGCTAACTTTTTTCCCACTCGATAAAAGCATGGCAGGATGCTGTAGAAGGACCAAACTTCAGCCAGGAGAACAACTTAGATAATCCATCCACAATATGAGGTTAGTCATTCATATACTGCTGCATGGGCTGGGCTGTAGTTACATCCTAAGGTTTTAAAAACTGAGCTTAAATAAATGATTAGCGGTAATAAAAGCCGAGGGAGGTCAACAGTGGTCGCTGACTGTTTTAGGAGCTTTTTGAGATCAAATAGAAGAAAATACAAAACATTAAACATGTTAACAACACAAAAGCCATATTAAACACAGACTACTTTAGGCCCGGAAGTAGGATTCGTCGCGTCATCACTGAACAACCGGATAGAAGTTGGATTGTAGATAGGGGGCGGGGTTTAATAAGAATATTTTCTTCTTCCTGCTCCTTTTCACACATGGTTGTAGTGCTTTATTGATAGAAAGTGTGTTGGTTTGTTTGATCTGTTGTACCAAGTGTGAAATAAATGAAATGAAAAGGACTCTTGCACAGAAATCACAGCTTTGATTTATTACTTAATTGTGGGCATTTGTTGTGTGTTGTATTATTTTTCTTCCATTTCCCCTTTCCCCTATTTAATATATTTTTGGTACAAGACATTGCAGTCTTTGGTCTCATCATTCACACCATCTAGGCTCCATAAAGAACTCTTTCTTCTGCGCGTCAGTCAGTAAACTCATCCATTGCAATAAAACAAGCCCTTCAATAACTTTGCGTTACAGACGTGTTTATTTGCGGCTGTAACTGGTGCTTTCAGACTTCAGTACAAACTGGATGATTAACCAGATGCAAAGAAAGAAAGCTGACAGATCCTAATGTGAGACATCACAGAGCTCAAAGTAAAGAGTACTTTATCCTACATGCCTTCTTTCTATACTGTACTGTCATAAAGGAACATGGTAATACGTGACTTTATTGTTCTAATGTTAAAAAATCCAGTAACTGATAATGTGGATAGTCTTGTCATATATATATATATATATATATATATATATATACACATTTTTTTTTTTTTTTTTTATAGTTTGCATTAAAAGAGCAGCCAATCACATGCTCTGAACTTCAGTGCTGGGTGGGCCTCCCTGTCGGCCTACATTTAAAACACTGAACGTTTCTTTACTTCAATTCCAAATCAAAGCTGAAGTTTCACATGTTTTTGGTTTTTTCCACACTAGCATGGCAACGATGCGAGTATAATACGACTACAACGACCTCTAACATCACAACACATGGATGGATGGAGATCTGTTTATCCTGCACATCAGCGATAGCAGCTTGATATGCAGGCTTGTCTTTTTCCTCTCCCCGTCTCCGTTCAGTGCTGCACCACGTTGTTATTTTCACTCAAATTCATTCTCTGATTTGATATTTTCTGAGTCACTTGAGTCAGATAAACATTCAGCGTTGCTCAGTCGGGAAATGTGTTTGCGTGGAATCATCACGCGTCATGTTCTCCGAGTTAAACAAGCTCGGGGAGTCAGGAAGTCTGTCCCTGTTTCAACACAAATGTAACCGAATGGTCATCTCAGTGACAGTACGTGTCAGCAAGAGGAGAATTATAGGCTGTGTTTAGGAACTTTACTGACACTGAGGCCGTTTTCAAGAATTATGCTGCACCACTGATCCGTTTCTGAGCTTGAGTTCTGTCACATTCATGGGAGTCAAAGTCATTTCAGTTCTTAGGCCTGACCAGCGAAACCACAGTAACCTAGAAGTGCTCAGTGTTCTCATCATTTGCTTCTGCAAAGAGGACTGGGCCACAGTTCCTCCACAGCAAAGTGAAACGGTCATTGCCACTTATCACAAACACTTGGTTCAGGGAACGATTACATTTTCCACACAGGGCCGGTTGGTTTGGTTCGCTACTTTCCCTTAATTCATGAAATCATCACCTAACAATTGCATTTTGTATTAACTGGATTCTGCAGTCAGATAAACATTCAGCCTGTTTAACCCTGACAACAAGTCCGGTTTGTCTGATATTAACATTTATTCGATAAACACGCTAAAAGCTGAGAAATGCGGAAGGGGGGAAATGGTTTTATAGCAGCGCATTAGCGGAGAACTGAACGCAGATGTAACGATTTTAGATATGATGACTAATTTTTAAATAATTCTCCCGCAGCTTTCCCAGAGTCGGATCACATCCGAGCAGAACGAAGGCCTGCGGAGGATGCAGATCATCTCGGTGCCGTTTCCCACAGTTTAGAGACTGAGCGTTTAAAGCTGGAGTGTGACCGTGACGCCACTGACCGCTTGGAATCTATTTTAAAAGATTATTATTATTTATTATTATTATTATTATTATTATTTATTTTTTATTTTATTTTTTTGTACTGAAAGGTTCGTGAGTGTTTGAGTCGCGTTAATGCGATTAAAAACAGATTAGGGCCTCTTACCAAAGGCCTTTTTATAAAAAGATTTGAAATGAAATGAAGCCGAGTTTTACTGAAGCAACAACATAAAAACCGAAGATATCTTCAATATCCCTGCAAAAGGAAACGAAAGGGGGAAAACGGCCCAGCTGGTTGTTTGAAGGGCGTTTGACAGAAAATAGCCGAGCAGTCGTCCCGTAAGCCTCGAGGCCTGGAAAACGTTGGGACAATAAAATAATTCATGTACAATAATTCACACAAGTGTGGCGTTATCATTAACAGACAGAAATCATGTTAAAGAATGAGGCCACAGCTGCAGGCCTGCGATAATCCGCACTGAACATCCACCGACCTGATTCAGCATCGTCAGCAAACACCGATTTGTTTCCATGAATTTAGGACGACAAAGAAACAAATCTTAATTACGAAACACAAATGTCACGTGGATGTTAGAATAGACGGAGGGAAACCTTCAAAGATGAAACGAGAGAAACTTACACTCGCTGAACGGGTTTTCTCCTCTTGCGTCCTGCATACATGGCTGTTACTCTTACGGAAGCCTCTGGAGAATCCGTCTTTCTGCGCTACATGTGCAGAAACTCTGCTTTTATCCTCCGCATCAACTGGAAAAGCAGAATCGTCAAATTAAAATATGTGATAAAGAATCCGACCTGCCATAAACGAGAACATTCAGCTCCGCCTAAACAACTTGTTATGAGTGAGAAAGCAACGCAGTTTTGCTCCTGAGGAAAAGGAGTGCGCACTCTGCTCCACTTTCCAACTGCAGCTCAAAGACGCGCTCCCGGTATTCCCATTTACTCAGCAGTGTCCTCCAATTAGGCTGGACAGCAGTTACGAGATGGACAGCGGGTGCGCGCATTCCACTGGCGGGTACGCCCCATGCAAATTTCTAACGGATGCGCGCTTCATGGGATTCGCCTTAAATGCAGTTTGGGCAGCGGGGATGCGTGTGGGAAACGTGCGCGTGCACATAGGAGAGTCTCCTGGAAACACTAGCACGGCGAGTTCACGCAAGCGCGTTCCCGAGCGAGTCCTGGCGTCCAATCAGCGCACAAAGCAGACGCGGAGGGTTATGCGGAGGCTGAATGTGGGACATGGGTCAGACTCATATGTCAGGGAGTTTATGCGGACGTTGATAACGTCTGTGATGGGACAGAGGGACGAACGTGAGCGCAGAGACACAATATTACCGCAAAGAGATGGAAAGACTACAGAGAGGGGAAAAGGATTCAAATAAGAAAGACAACGTGGAAAACAGAGTGTTGGCAGACAATCAAATAATTACATCATTTCTGAAAGAAATAATTAATATACCTTAATGCTCGTTAATAGTGTCATTGTTTAAGTTACGTTGAGTAATTTGAAAAAAATTATTTTGTGGCTCATTTTCATTATTCTGTTTTCCATGATTTCATCATTTTGCTTGTTAACCTGCTGGTGCAGCTCAGGATGTGACGTTTTGTCAAAGCTGTCCAGATTTACCACTAACGAGAGAGCTTGAAAATTATGTGCAAAACAACATACGAAATCAAAATTGAGGGGAAGAACATTACCACTTATTTTGAAACTAAAGGAAAAAAAATATGTGCCAATAAACTCAACCCCTTCATTTAATTTGTTTTTGATTGAAATTGAATATTACTTAAACTCTCTTAAATTAATTTCATTCAGAAATGTTTAAGGAATGAGCTGTCACGGATACAACTTTCAAGTACAAAGTTGTTATGTTTTCCCTCTCCTTTATTTATTTATCCTTCTTATTTCTTTGTACTCTATATTGTTACTCTTATTTGCCCTCTATGTTTACTGTACAAACTGAACTGGAATGACTGGCTGTTCACTTTATAATTTCAAATAAAGTTCGAGGAGGAAAAAAAAAAGATTTACCACTAACGTCCAATCAAATTCTCTCATTCTCAAGTGTTTTATTATAGAATATATAGTTACATAATTACAATGTGAAGAATTAAAATCGCTCTGACTTTGCAAATGTTTTTAAGACACTGTTAATAATAATTAAATGAAAAACGCTCTGATCTGTTTCCAAGCAAAATGTAATTTTAAATAAATTCAATTGAAATTTGATTAAAAGTATTTCATTGAGCTAATCCACCGTCAACCACAAAGATATATTGTTTTACCTTAAAGCTGTGCTCAGTTACTAATAACTCTGTGATGAACAGGTTTTTTCTCTCTCTCAGGGCCGCAGTAGGAATTGTATCTCCTCACAAACTGAGCCCTCAGACGGAGACCGCACGCTTCAAGTACGCATTTTGAGTGCGATTACGTCACCGCCACGCGACGACGGCTGTGCCAATTCAAAGTGTACTTCAAACAAAATGCGTACTGCAAATGCGCCGTCGATTTCCCGAAATATATAAAACGTGGGCTGTATCCCAATTCAGGGTCTGCAGCCTTAAAGGCTGCATTTTAAGGCCGATTACGTCACAGTTGCGCGCCGAAGGCTGTCCCAATTCAAAGGCTGCTCGAAATGCGGCCCTCAAATGCGTCCTTCATTTCCCTGAATTTTAAGGCTGTGGCGGTGTAGACTTCGTGGCCCAACATATCCCACAATTCATAGCACGGCAGTCGGTGTGGATAATTTTTCCGCAGAAGCGGAGCGGCTGAAGACTAAACTGTGAAAAGTAAGTACTAAATATGATGTCACTTATTTATGTGTAAATGTTTAATAATGAGGAACATTAAAACATTACTGTTGGCCACATGTCAGCAAAGTTATGTGACATTAGTGACGTTTGTACTAACTTGGTTTTAAAGCCTTTACTTTAAAATATACGCCGTTCAATAGCTGAGCTTAATCTCACAGAGAATGTAATGATTTATGGATAATTAAAGTCAGTCATATATCCACAAACACAACAAGCTGAAAGTCAGTGATGCTGCTCGGTTTGCAGTCCTGAATATGACGGCACCAGCAGGATTCACTGCACTGTTAACGTTAGCTATGTTATATTGCTGCCTCTGTTCGGTGGTGTCGAGCCAAACGCACTTTAACGTGTGTTTGAACGAGCTGACGGTTCACTCGTTAAGCTGAAAGAAAGATGCTTTAATCACAGCAGTCACACATGTGTCCACTGCACCATCTTGTTTGTGTCTCTAGTATGAAGCGTTGGACAGCACCAGGCCCCAACATGGTTCGCACCTACTAGCTGAAGAAGCTGACTGCACTCCACGAGCGTCTGGCAGCACAAATGAACCAGCTGCTAGTTGACGAGAGACACCCGGAATGGCTAACCGAAGGTCGGACGGTCCTGATCCCCAAGGACCCCAAGGAGGGACCGGTCCCATCCAACTACCGACCAAAGGAGGGATATTAGGCCCCTTATGTCAAACAGAGTGATTTGTGGCCCCAATAAAATGATTTGTGACCCTAGGAAGTAAGTAACAAAAATATGATATTCATCCAAAATATGCTAGTTCATAGCTCATTGCTTCCCCCCCCCCCAAAAAAAGAACTAATTGATTAATTTAAAAAGGTTTTATATCTAATAGCATTATTTTATTTTTAAGCCATTAAAAAAAGTTTGTACTTTTCATGCTTAAAAAACGCCATCTGGTGGTGGGTCAGTGCGCCTGCACCTGTGTGTCTGTGTGCGCTCGTGCGCTTGCGTCTCGGGGTCCGTGCTTGTGTGTGTGAAAATGTGTTAAACCAGAGTAAAAGTGCTTAGTTAAACTTGTGCTTTTGTAGGCATTCGACCGTGTCCCTCAGGGTGTCCTGTGGGAGGTGTTGCGGGAGTACGGGGTGTCTGGCCCATTGCTACGGGCCATTCGATCCCTATACAACCGTTGCAAGAGCTTGGTTCGCATTGCCGGCAATAAGTCGGACTCGTTCCTGGTGGGTGATGGGCTCCGCCAGGGCTGCCCTTTGTCTCCGGTTCTGTTCATAATTTTTATGGACAGGATTTCTAGGCGCAGCCAAGTGGCGGAGGGCTTTCGCTTTGGTGGCCTCAGAATCTCATCTCTGATTTTTGCAGATGATGTGGTTCTGTTGGCTTCATCGGGTGAGGGCCTCCAGCTCGCACTGGAACGGTTCGCAGCCGAGTGTGAAGCAGCGGGAATGAGGATCAGCACCTCCAAATCTGAGGCCATGGTTCTCAGCCGGAAAAGGGTGGAGTGCCCACTCCGGGTCGGGGATGAGTTCCTGCCCCAAGTGGAGGAGTTCAAGTATCTCGGGGTCTTGTTCGCGAGTGATGGGAGAAGGGAGCCGGAGATCGACAGACGGATTGGGGCTGCAGCTGCAGTAATGCGGACGCTGCACCGGTCCGTCGTGGTGAAGAGGGAGCTGAGTGTAAAAGCGAAGCTCTCAATTTACCGGTCGATCTACGTCCCTACCCTCACCTATGGCCACGAGCTGTGGGTAGTGACCGAAAGAACGAGATCGCGGATACAAGCGGCAGAAATGAGCTTCCTCCGAAGGGTGGCTGGCCTCTCCCTTAGAGATAGGGTGAGAAGTTCGGCCATCCGGGAGGGGCTCAGAGTAGAGCCGCTGCTGCTCCACATCGAAAGGAGCCAGCTGAGGTGGTTCGGGCATCTGACAAGGATGCCCCCTGGGCGCCTCCTGGGTGAGGTGTTCCGGGCATGTCCCACCGGGAGGAGGCCCCGGGGCAGACCCAGGACACGCTGGAGAGATTATATCTCTCGGCTGGCCTGGGAACGCCTTGGTGTTCCCCCGGACAAGCTGGAGGAGGTGGCTGGGGAGAGGGAGGTCTGTGCCTCTTTGCTTAGGCTGCTGCCCCCGCGACCCGGCCCCGGATAATGCAGAAGAAGATGGATGGATGGATGGATGGATAGTGCCCGTGAAATAACAAACAGGATTTTCTCGCATGCAAGTCCAGGCGATCTTATACAATTAGAGTTTATAGGGCAACAGTTACAAAATAATGTTTCAGTCATTTTACGTGACTATGATTTGTCTGAATTTGAAGATTTATTCTTGAGAACTGTGCAATCAAATTGGTCGGTTATGTGTGAAGGCTCGCTTGAGCTCATAGCTCAGATCGTTTTACCGCTACCGGAAGGGGGTCTGAGGCATCTTAGTCAGATACTCAACAACGAAAAGGTGTGTTTTTTTTGTTTTTTTTTTTGTATACGTAGTCCATAACCCCGTGAATAAGTTATGTTTTTCCATAAGTCTCGCCCACCTTCTGCACCCCGATTTTAACGACCTGCAGGCAGAAGCCTTTGGTGGAGAAATTCAACAAAAAGCTGGTCTAAATGATCAAACGCCTGTGGGCTTTAATCAGATAATTACATTCGAAACGCTACTCAACTGTAAAATTATAGTATTTTACCGTAACGAGTATGATCGTAGCTTTTGTAAATTTCAAACTAGTACACCAAATACAGAAAAAACCCTGTGCTTACTTTTATTTGACAATCATTACTACGCTATTAAAAACTTAAAAGGATTTATGGGCACAGACTGTCTGTAATTACTGTTACACTGGGTATAATCACGTGTTATCTCATTTCTGCCCCGATCGCTGCTCTGTCTGTATGCAATCCACATGTAGTAGCGACATCCTGTCTCCGCTGTTATGCCCAGACTGTAATCGCACCTGCAGATCTCCCCTTTGTTTCCAGAACCATAAAAAGCCAATTGAGAGGCGTGAAAGACTCTCAAGCAACTGTCAGATCTTTAAAAAATGTCTCAAGTGCTCTCTTCTTTATTATATTGCTGTAAAAGGGTAAACCCCACAAATGCAAGAAGAGCAAATGCAGAGAAGTGATCAACAAACGCAGCTAGAAACAAAACCTAGCTTATGCAGGTCCTTACCCTCCCCCCTCAGCCTATAGTCTGGAACGCATGACGACACAAGGCAGGCAGGAATTTTACGAATGGTATCATTCAGTCAGCTTCGGCACCTTTAATTTCATGAAAGAGGTCCTGTTATACTGTGAAAACGATGTTGAAATTCTAGCTCGGGGTTGCACATTGTTCAGAAACGGGTTTATTGAAGAGACAGGAGTAGATCCTTTCAGCCGCAGCACGCTTGCAAGCGCGTGCCTGAAAACTTATTTAACAAACTTCATGCCAGCGAAATCTTATCATTACCATGCCCTGTAAGTTACCGTAATCGGGTCAAATCATTTTCCTCATCCTCAATTCAATGGCTCGAATATCTCTGGTACACACAAGGTGTTTTTATCAGACATGGACTCAATCAAGGAGAAAAACAGCTCTGTTGTTATTATGTGGATGGGTATGGTCAGATTAAGGGTAAAACATACGTGTGGGGGATTTTTGGGCTGCTACTTCCACGGCTGTGTTAAGTGTTTTTCGAATCAGGCTGATGTTAATCCCCTGTTAGGTGCGTCTCTTGCACACATAAACAGCGCCACTCAAGACAGGCTCGCTAGATTGAGAGCTGAGCATAATGTGTGTCTTGTTATAATCTGGGAGCACGAGTGGACAGAGTTAAAACGTAGTGATGAGAGTGTAATCAGCTTTCTCAGACGTTACGATCCACCAGAGCCTTTGAACCCTCGCCATGCACTCTTTGGAGGCCGTACAAGCCCAGCACAGCTGCGTTGTAGTGCTGGGCCTGGTGAGAAAGTCAGGTATGTGGATGTCACCTCGCTGTATCCATTTGTAAATAGCACCTGTCGTTACCCCTTAGGTCATCCTCAAATAATCTTTCGAGATTTTCAGGACCCTAAAAACTGCTTTGGGTTTATCAAAGCGGTTGTTTACCCACCCAGAGGGCTCTATTTTCCCGTTTTACCATATAAAACAAAATCAGGTAAGAGTCTCTTTACTCTCTGTCTCACTTGTGCTGAAATGAACAACCAACAGGGGGCGTGTAACCATAGCAACGAGGAGAGAGCTCTCAGAGGGGTGTGGACCACCCCTAAATTTAACCTGGCATTAGAAAAGGGCTATCAAATAAGTCGAATCACCGAGGTATGGCACTTTGAGAAACAGAGTAACACAATATTCACAGACTATGTACATCATTTCCTGCGTAAAAAAACAAGAGGCTTCAGGCTACCCATCAGATGCTGTAACTGAGGAGGCTAAACAGCTTTACATTAAAGACTACCAGGTTAAGCAAGGCATCACTTTAGACCCTGAAAACATAAAACTAAACCCTGCTAAAAGACAACTGGCCAAACTGTGTTTAAACTCCTTTTGGGGAGAATTCGGTCAGAGAAATAATCTCACGCAGAGCAAACTGGTGAGTGACCCCGAGGAATTCTTTAACCTCATGTTCTCTCCAAAATACAAAGTGAGCTATTTCTCTTTTGTCAGCGATGATGTGGCTCTTATTCAATGGTGTTATGTGACCTCTGCACTCCACTCCCAAACTCCACAGATAACATCTTCATTGCGACTTCACTGCTTCATATGGGCGTATGAAACTCTACAGTTACTTGGATCAGCTGCAGGAAAGGGCTATTTACTACGATACTGACAGTGTTGTTTATCTCACAAAGCAAAATCAATCTGAACTAGAATTAGGTCGATATTTAGGCGATCTAACAAACGAGTTGGATCAGGATGATTTCATTAGAGTTTGTTGCAGCTGGACCTAAGAGTTATGGCTACATGACCAGAAAAGGTAAAGTTGTTTTGAAAGCAAAAGGCATCACACACACATGATGTCTGCGAAAGGGTCAACTTTGAATCTGTAAAGATTCTTGTTGACAATTACACTGATAACTGTGGAGGAGGGTCTACACTTGAGGCCCCTCAGCACAGTATCGTCCGTAATAAAGCAGCCTTTTCACTACAAAAGTCATCATTCCCCAAAAAATTCCGAGTTGTTTATGACAAGCGTAGATTGCTGCCAGGAGGTCTGACTTTATCCTTTGGTTATTGATTATTTTTGTTTGTTTTTAAAATGTTTCAGCCTGCTTTAATCCAGTTTGATCCCAGACTTCATGTGCCATTTTCTTGTATGGTTGTCGGGCCCAGTGGCTCTGGAAAGACCTTTTTTGTGAAATCTGTATTGGAAAACTGTTACATGTTTTGAGCAAGCTTGTTGACAATGTTGTGGGTTTATACATCCTTTCAGCCTCTGTGTTCTGAGCTGCAAGAGAAAAACAAAAGCATTAAATTCATTGAAGGTCCAGAATGAAGATTCTGGACCAACCTTCTTACAGGTGACAAGGCTCTGCCCCGAACACGTTTCAGTTGTTAAAATTAACAGTGGTTACAGCGCCACCTAGTGGGAACAGGAAATGTCATGTTTTACACTTTGGAGTACAGTTTCAAGCCACTTCACCCCAGCAACCTCAGATTTATCCAGGAAAGCTTTGAGGATTTGGTCTTAGGTTCGATTGAAAACTGTGAGCGTTTCACAAACGGCGCGACCCCAGCAGCATGGTGAGTGTTGATGTTTTGCAATGAAGTAAAACTGCTATAACTCAAATCTAGTCCAGTATCTACCAAACTTCACAGGCACGATGAAAGTCCCGCCCTGAACAGATTGATGTACCCATTATCAGCAATAGAGCACCACCCAGTGGGAGCAGGTGGTGCAGTTGGTCATGGAATATTGCAAACTGGCTCCACAGCACAAAGTACAACATTTACAGAATACAACATTTCAAACAAGCAGCTCCTGCACTGTTTCATCTGTGACTGAAATTTGGTAGCCTAATGTATTATCTTAAGGTCTCTTGGAGTCATAACCTAAACCTAACAGGAAGTCAGCCATTTGGAGTTTAGACTGTAATTTTGGCAACATTTTTCACCATTTTCAGGCCTCGTACCTGAATGAACTCCTCCCAGGGATTTCATCAGATCAACAAGCTGTTCGGTGAGGGGAATCCTTGGTAGGACCTTCTATTGTCAAGCATTTGAGTTTTTGTGAAACAGCGTGGTCGTGGTGTCACGCTGAGTTCCCATCATTCACCGTGCAGCATGTTCACAGCAGATATATCGAACAATTATCTGGTAAGTTATTGGACAATGACACATTTTGTTGTGTAGCCTCTGTGGATGTGACTGAAGTGGAAACTTTCAGCTTTAATTCAAGGGATGTTCATCGGTTATGGACTTTAGGCAAAGGATAGATCCAAATGTCAAAAACAATACTCTTATTTAAAATTATGTTCTGAAAAGAAATGTGTCAAAATAAAATTCCTAAACAGATGAAGATATATTTTTGTTTAAACCCTTGAAATGAAAGTGATTAAAGCCTGCAGTTCAATCATTTCAACAGGTCTGTTCATAAGTAACCGTTCCTTTTGAGCAGGGGCTCGTCTGTAGCAGCACTGTAGACGTTGGTAAGCACTTGTCCTTCATGCTTTAGGTACTTGGGGTGTTCAGAGACAAGAAACACAGTGCATTTGTTTGGACACTCGGTGATCCCGGAACAGACCCCATCATAGCTGTAAATGGGTTCTTCATGCTCTGAGACCAGCACAAGAGAGCAGGAGACTCTTTTTGTACAGTGGATCAAGCAGCTATCACACGGGCTGGCATTTAATATGTATTCTGATGTTACTGAACTCTCCCCCACTTTCAGTAATGAAGACCAGCAAATTTACAACCAGCTCTGCTACAGCTCAAAAGTGAGAGAAAGGTGGGAGACAATACTGGTGTGTGGGGATCCTACATCCCTGTACACCAGTGTTAAGGAGAGGAATGCTTAATGACAGGTTATGGTGGATTTTGCAAAAAGGATTGAAATGGCTGTGGTGAAGTGCAGTGGTACAGGTATCAAGAACGAGGGTGATGCACAGAGCAGTTGTAAATACAGGGGGATGAAGTTGACGACAACGGGAAAGACTTGCTTAAGAAGCAACGTGACAGTGAGCAGCAGTATGGCTTCATGCTGAGAGAAAAGCAAGCGTACCAACAGAGAGCTGTGGAGAAGGTCTGAAGGAGTTACACTGTCTCTTTGTGGAGAAAGGATGTGATGGTGACAGGAGGGGAACTGTGGTCCTGCACGACTGCAAGGTACATGAGGCTGGTGCAGGAACTATATATAGGACAGTGAGCCAGTGGTGAGGTGTGCAGCAGGAGTGACAGATGAGCTCAAGGCAGAGGTGGGATCGTATCAAGGATCTGCTCCCAGCGCCTTCTTGTTTGCTATGGATACACACATGGTCTGTTAGATGAGGTCAGGCAGGAGTGTCCATGGACTCTGATGTTTGCAGACGACATTGTGATCTGAAGTAAGAGTAGGGAGCAGGTAGAAGAAACTCTGGAGAGGTGGAGGTATGCACTGGAGAAAGAAGAAATCAAAGACTGGTAGGAAGGTGTACACACAAGGAGCAGAGACGGTGGAAGTAGATGAGTTCAAAGACCTGAGGTCAACCATCCAAAGCAACAGGCAGTGTGCAAAAGAGGTGACGATGCATGGTGGAGCAGGTGAAGATGAGCAACAGGGGCGATGGAGGAAAAGCAGTAGTGAAAGGGAAGCTTTACAATACAGTAGAGACTCTGAAGATGATGGCACTGACGAACAGGAGACTGGGCTGGAGCTATGCACGTTCAGTCCTCATGTAACTGCACTGTTAATGAACTTTAACATGCCACTCCACGCTTGGGTTTCTGAAAACTGAACAGTCTTAGCTGGTGAACAGGGAACAGGTCACAGTACTTTTCTCAGTCCTGTCCTGTCTTTGGAAACGTTTCACTGGGATTCCTTTAAAATGTTTTTGTTTGAAAGGATCCATCCATTCACAAGTACATCAGAGCAGTGAACATACAGGCAAAGAGCAGCTTTTTGGAGTCATGGACATGAATCACAGCGTTAATCCAACTATGGATGTGGTGACTTATCAACATGTTCATAGTTGTTTGAAAGATCAGACAAGAAACCCCTCAAACGTCTCCATCGAGTGGATGGAGATTAATGGGACATTACCCAAACATAAATTCTCCTCATTTCTAACAGCAAGTGTACTTTTACTGCCAAGAGCCATCACATCCATTAACAAGTTTGTTTAATAAATGATTAAAAGATTTTCCCTGTGGCGTTTATCTGCAAGTTTAAATGTTGGCTTTGTTTTCATGCAGTTTCCTCTCCTGATTTCTGGGCCACACGCTCGAGGACAGAAAGAAAGTCTGCTCTCCTTTCCCGTCTCTCTCAGGGCCTGTGGTCTCAAACTCTATTCCGATTAATTAAATAAGCAAGAAAATAACAGCAGTAAACATTTTACTACTAAGTATCATTTTATGGGTTGGAAACAAATGTATCTGGTAGACACTGGTGCTTCAACACCCAATTAACTAACCAGTTTCGTCTTCGTTTATTTTACATATAGTGTTACATTAAACGTGGCCAAAATTTGTCCATGAGCCAAGACGTCAGGCTTAAGACGACTATGTGGTTGCACAGAACCCCAATATGCTAACTAGCTGATCCCAGGCACACAGCTGTGGGTGTGAAAACACAAAAACTCAACCCACTTGCTGTTCAAGCCTCCAACCTCTGGCACGTGGCTTAAAGGCCAATGAGATCAAACAGTTGTAAATAAGCTGAACACAATGTTCGTACTTGCACACATATTTATGGACATTAGACAAAAGGTAATTATTTGTTAAACTTACATATAGTATGACAAAATGAAAGTAGATTACATTGATTGTTTTTACAAAGAAGGCACGAGCAGAAAAGGTCAAAACTGCAGCACGACTGAGCCAAACATGTGGCTCCGGGTTTTTCATAGTGGCTTCAGTCCGCATCAAAGTCCAGCATCACAGGCCGCTCGAGGGCCTCGGTCTCCACAGTCAGTGCTTCACGCTGGGAGTGAATGTTTTCATCACGGCTCATTCGACACAACACAGGACGCAGGAAAGAGAAACTACAGACTTTTAGTGCGCTTTCAATTAACATTGTATGCTTTTCATATTTAAACACTGCAACAAAACTCACTTCCAAATATAAACATGACAGATTCCCGCTGTGCAGCAGGAATAAGAAGCTGCCTTGTTCATGCTGTTGCTGCTCAGGTGACTGGAGATGATGTTTCATGTAGTGTGAATATATTACAGATGCATCAGAGGAACACAATCAAATCAAAGAAGGAACAAAGTGGACGAAACAGTAAACATCTCCACGTTTCACTGAAAACACTGGCACATTTTCATTTTAGTTTCGCTGGTTTGCATTGAATGAACGTTGGATGCACTTAAAGATCAACCGTGTTCGATACGGTATCTCCTGTAGGCACGGCTTCCCTACCACCGAGGAACTTGGACAACAACCAGGAAGATTTATTTGATTTGATCTGCGTTCTACAACAAGGCAAAAAATAAAAATAGATAAGAGATGATTTCAGCTGCCTGTTCAGTGAGAAGGCACAGAGAATCTAAAGGGTTATACTGGATATGGCTCAGTTTTAATGTGTTTATTGTCCATGCTACATCACAATAATGGAAAGGGGAGCAAAGCTGCTGCATATCCAGCTGGACGCGTCTCATAAAGCATGTATGAATGAACTGCAGGTAGCACGTCCTTTGAACCAGGTCAGAAGTCCATTCTATTAATGAGCTGTGAGTCTAAGAAATACCTAAAACTGTCTCTAAAACTTAAGTTGTTCGCTACCTGTTGTCCAGGTGTGCAGCTCCCACAGGTTTGTAACACTTTGCAGTGATACATGCTTCGACTTGAACGTCCGTACAGTTACAGCGACTCTAATGTCCCCCGGTTCCCCTAGTCATTTCCCATTCAACCACACCCACATCGACTCTGGTCCAGCAATGCTTGTTTTTTACGTTTTGGCGATGACTTCATGAAGTAATGTTTGAATTTCTGCAGCAGCCTCCAAACTCACAAAGCTCTGCGTCCTGGAACAAACTCTCCATCATTTACGCTGCACACAGCAACACACATGTATGACATAATAACATGTGCAGACCGTTTGTTAAACAAACACAACTAGTATCACGTTTATGCACTCAAGCCCTTTAAGGGTTTTATCTAAAGTATCCAGATTACATATTGGAAGGTACTGCTCGCTGACGTTTATGCTGTTGTATAATAAATTTGAAATTCATCCCAACTTTATCAGAATGAACATACTTAAACATCATGGCTCTAAATAACATCTTTGGCTGTTTGTGTCCTACCTGGTCCGAGCTCCACCATAGTAAATGCACTTGTGGCTTCATACTTCATTATTATCATAGTGTATCTTCACTAAAGCAACAGCTTTTAAAGACGACAGAGGCCGGACAAAGCGTATCTGATACAGAGGGATATAAAACACAGTAACAAGTGTACGTGTGTGGATGTGTGGATAAGCACTGATACAGGCAAAGATATGCTGGGGTTTGTCCTTCTCCAGCAACTGTAGCACCAGCAGCAGCGGCACGGAGGCGTGTCTCCATCCCATCAGGTGTGTGGCTGCATCAGAGAAAGTGTGAAGGAAGCTCTGTTGTGCTCAGCGGGGCTCGAGTCGTTCTGCTGGACAGACAACAGGATGCTCAACCATTACACCGACAAAGACACTCACAGCAGAGTCAGTCAGGTCGTTTTGGGTGGGACTCTCTGACCTTTAACACCAAAAACTACATTCTCTTGTTATATTTCTTTATCGCTGCACATATTAGCAGAAAAACACAAACTTTTTGGATAAAATAAAAATATAAAGATTGCAAATAGAGCAGATACCCAAGGCCTCACTTAGGAAACAGATACAGGTGATAATTTCTTCAGATGCAGAACATAGAATCATTAAAATGACGAAACATATTGTTTCTGTCTGACATTATGAACAGGAAGTCGGTCCAGTTAAAAACAGGAAGTAAGAACACAACAAGAGTCACGTCCCAACAATGACTCTTCTCCTCTCAGAGCGAGCGCATCGAGGGAGATGCAGACGGATCATCTGCTCACAATTTAATTATAGGAAAGGTTTGCAGCTGGATTTTAAAATCAGGAGTATCAGAGGGCTCAGATCGCCACCTCAGCATGTTTACGTGGGGTTTGTGTTTCCCAGGCCTTATGTTGTCGGGTTGCTTTTCCCCCTGGGAGGGTCTCCCAAGGCAAAATGGTGAGGATGAGGTGAGTGTCTTTAGCCTATGTGACTCGGCCTGAAGAGGATACATGCCCACCTGTAGACCCACAGCCTGCAGGAGGCACAGTGTGTGTCGGGCGACAACCAGCGGCAGAAGCCCTAGGTGACCAATCCCCACTATCGAGACTGGCGACTGGGACTTGGAACCAGTTTGGTGGTGAAGGAGCCTGAGCTGGTGTGTGAGTTTCAGAGGTCCTAGCTAGTTACAGCAGGGTTTACCTCAACGCATGGTTTCACTCTGAAATCAGCCTCCTGAAAAGGGGCTGGACTCCAGTCTGGGGTTGCCCTCGATGAGAGGGGTCAGGTCCTGGAGCGAGGAGTTTAAGTATCTCTGGGTTCACGAGTGAGGGAAGAGAGGACAGAAGTAAGGCCGAATGTAGTTCATTTTACTGGAGCGAGACAAAATATAAACCAACAATCCAGAAACACTGATTGATTGCATTGATTTGCATGTCACTGACTGAAATAAGTCTTTGGCACCCACACACTGGTTGTGTGCCCAAGTGGCTCGCAGACTACAATCAATCAGTCAACCAATCTTACCCTACAGATACTCCCAATCTTAACTTGTTATGTGCATAGACACCTGTCCACAGAATCAGCTTCTTCCATCCCAACCTCTCCACTACCATGGGCAAGACAGACCATCCGGACTGGGCTACAAGACCATCAGCGAAACGCTTGGTGAGAAGGTGACAGCTGTTACTGTGATTACTAAATCAGGTCCCCTCCGTCTGGAGCTCAATGCAAAGTCATTTCCTGTGCAATGACTTGCATTGAGCAAAGTCATGGGATGAGGATGATCATGGAAACCGTGGTGGATCAGCATTAATCCACACTTGTTAAAATGTTATGTGAAGGCAGTTGGGACCACAGTTACCGTTGGTAACACAAACCTCTCACTGCCAATTATGCAGTTCCTCCAAAAAAGCCTCCTACATTCATACATTTGACATTTCGATGACGGGACTCAGGGCCACCTGCTAATGCTGTAGTACAAGCTGGGGGTGACTGTTCAGTTCTGAGTGCTTACCTGTATGTGCTTGTTGCTTTCTAGGTAGTGCTGAATGCTGTGTGAGTGCTCTGAGGAAGGCACATTGGGGGGAACAATTAGAGCCCTGAGGTTCTGCAGGTTGATGGCTGATGCGTCCACCGCAGGCTCACTGTGGTTCCACTGGGAGTAGCAGGAACCTTGAGGAGGACTCTGATCCAAAGATGTGCCAGGCACCTTGAGGCTTGAAGGCTCAGAGATGGACAGGATGTCTGGGTTGGAAGAAAACATGCAGCTGCTGGGTGCAGCTGCCTGGTAACCTGCCAGCCCTCCCTGCTGTGTGCCATTCAGTCTGGTGCCATTCCTCGGGAAAAAAGTAGCACGGGTTTGGTTTTGTGAATTTTGGCTCTGCAGTGCTGGCATGGTCTTGTGTCCATTTTGCATCATGCTAGCATGAAGCAGCTTTTGCTGCTGGCTCTGTGGCCACTGCTGAAGAGGAAGGTTGTGCTTGTCAAATGGAAGACTTTCCTGCAGGCGAGGTGAGGAAAACTGAAAGGGAATATTAGGTGCATTGGAGGAAGTAAAGTCTTGGCAAGGAATCAGTGGTGGCACACCGTCCATAACAGTGGGTGGTGAACTGTTTGGTTGGGGAACAGAGCTCTGTATGTGACAACTTCCTGCCATTACAGGTGCCTGCAAACTGCTTTGGTGTGGCAGAAGATGGTTGGACTGCTGGACTTGACCAGAACTGTCCTGACGGAAGCCCATATGTGCGACAGACGCTTGGTCATGGGACTGAAAAGGAGCTAAAGAATTACCAGCTGAGATGTCAGGGACAGTGAGATCAGGCAGCTCAATAGATGGGCTGAAGATGTCATGGAGCTGGAGCTGCTGAAGAGAAGGCAGGCTGGGGTCAGGCCGGGGACCCCGGTGAGACAGCATCTGGGCGCTTTGCCCTGATGCCACTGCTACACTGACCGCATCCTGTTGGTGAACGTAGGGGCCTTTCACCGGAGAGTAAGTGCAGTCGGGGCTGGGTGCCTGTAATAACTGTGGCTCGCAGAGATCAGAGGCTGAGACGAGGGCAGCCTGAGTGAAGGGCTCCTGCTGATGGTTGCTGATGGCGGTGAGGCAGCTGGGAGGGACGGTGTCCAGACAATCCTCGGCTTTCTCCTTGAACAAAATGCTGTCGATGTAGTCAAATACATCGCTGGCGATGATGCTGTCCAGATCAGAACTGACCTTACTCTGCGAACCCTCCTGTCCTAATCTCTTCAGAGCATTTTCCCACTCTAAGAGCTCGGCGTTATCCACCTCCAGTGTTTGCAAAGCTGAATAAAAATCCCCACTCTGCACCATTTTTTCAAAGCTGCCGATCACGGCCATGACGGACTGCTTGGCCTCCTCTTTCACCACAACAGGCTCACTTGTTGTGACCGTTGCCTCGCTCCCCTGCCACGCATCACTGACAACGCTGACCAGGGCCCTGCTGTCCATGAACACTTGATCCACAGGCAGTGGGGTCTCCACAGTCTGGGTGTAAAGACTTTCATCCTGACTCAAGAAGCAGTCCAGCAAAGAGCCAGGCACCACGTCCTTCTTCATGTCATTGTTGCTGAACACTTTATTGGACTGATGTTGCAGGATGTCCATGGTGGGGCCGGTGTTATAGAGGGTGGCCTCTCCTTTGGTGAAGCTGAAGGGAAGCTTCAGGCTCCTTTGGCGCAGATACTCCTCACCCTCAGCGTTACTGGAACAACCAGACACAACACAGTCCATCACCAGACAACCTCTTATTCTTACAGTGTCACGTGACTCTCTGATTTCATCCTTTAAACAACCAGTCGAGGGGACACTCACCTTATAGCTTTCTGATATGCAATGATAAATTCAGGTCTCCCTCCTTTGTAGATGATCTTGGCATTGGACTTCACCCACACCCAGCTGCCCGGTTTGCTGAGGAGCCTGAACACAGTCAGCCCAGACTCTCCTGTTTTAAGCACTGACACACAGGAGAGGGTTCACAGTGAGAGAGGAGGTGTGCTCGTATTCATGCTATATGAAATCCTATATTAGGCAAGAATGGGAAACCAAACAACAGCAGCTGGTCTCCTGCGTTCATGTTAAAAGAATGTTGTCCTGTCACAAAAATATAAAATTCATAATACAGTGGGGCAAAAAAGTATTTAGTCAGCCACCGATTGTGCAAGTTCCCCCACTTAAAATGATGACAGAGGTCAGTAATTTGCACCAGAGATACACTTCAACTGTGAGAGACAGAATGTGAAAGAAAAATCCATGAATCCACATGGTAGGATTTGTAAAGAATTTATTCGTAAATCAGGGTGGAAAATAAGTATTTGGTCACCTCAAACAAGGAAAATCTCTGGCTCTCACAGACCTGTAACGTCCTCTGTAAGAAGCTTTTCTGTCCCCCACTCGTTACCTGTATGAATGGCACCTGTTTGAACTCATCATCTGTATAAAAGACACCTGTCCACAGCCTCAAACAGTCAGACTCCAAACTCTGCCATGGCCAAGACCAAAGAGCTTTCGAAGGACACCAGGAAAAGTATTGTAGACCTGCACCAGACTGGGAAGAGTGAATCTACAATAGGCAAGCAGCTTGGTGTGAAAAAATCAACTGTGGGAGCAATCATCAGAAAATGGAAGACATACAAGACCACTGATAATCTCCCTCGATCTGGGGCTCCACGCAAGATCTCATCCCGTGGGGTCAAAATGATCATGAGAACGGTGAGCAAAGATCCCAGAACCACACGGGGGGACCTGGTGAATGACCTGCAGAGAGCTGGGACCAAAGTAACAAAGGTCACCATCAGTAACACACTACAACGGCAGGGAATCAAATCCCGCAGTGCCAGACGTGTTCCGCTGCTGAAGCCAGTGCATGTCCAGGCCCGTCTGAAGTTTGCCAGAGAGCACATGGATGATACAGCAGAGGATTGGGAGAATGTCATGTGGTCAGATGAAACCAAAGTAGAACTTTTTGGTATAAACTCAACTCGTCGTGTTTGGAGGAAGAAGAATACCGAGTTGCATCCCAAGAACACCATACCTACTGTGAAGCATGGGGGTGGAAACATCATGCTATGGGGCTGTTTTTCTGCCAAGGGGACAGGACGACTGATCCGTGTTAAGGACAGAATGAATGGGGCCATGTATCGTGAGATTTTGAGCCAAAACCTCCTTCCATCAGTGAGAACTTTGAAGATGAAACTAGGCTGGGTCTTCCAACATGACAATGATCCAAAACACACCGCCCGGGCAACAAAGGAGTGGCTCCGTAAGAAGCATTTGAAAGTCCTGGAGTGGCCTAGCCAGTCTCCAGACCTCAACCCCATAGAAAATCTGTGGCGGGAGTTGAAAGTCCGTGTTGCTCGGCGACAGCCCCAAAACATCACTGCTCTCGAGAAGATCTGCATGGAGGAATGGGCCAAAATACCAACTACTGTGTGTGCAAACCTGGTAAAGACCTATAGTAAACGTTTGACCTCTGTTATTGCCAACAAAGGTTATGTTACAAAGTATTGAGTTGTATTTTTGTTATTGACCAAATACTTATTTTCCACCCTGATTTACGAATAAATTCTTTACAAATCCTACCATGTGGATTCATGGATTTTTTTTTCACATTCTGTCTCTCACAGTTGAAGTGTACCTCTGGTGCAAATTACTGACCTCTGTCATCATTTTAGGAGGGGGAACTTGCACAATCGGTGGCTGACTAAATACTTTTTTGCCCCACTGTAAATATGTTTTTAAAACACTGTAACATTTAAAAATGAGTCTTTTTTAGGTTTTTGTACTCATAAACATTGATTCATGTGTGTAGATGTCTTATGTCCGTGCCTAGAGAATCCCACAATCAAACCTAACCTATGTAACTGTTTAACATGTGTAGATGTCATTTTTAATCGTCTTTCGTCCTCCCGCCACTGCTCTCTCCTCCCTCCTCTCATCCTCTGAACTGAAGTCCGAGCTCTGTCACCCAAACGCGTATAAACATCCGCATTTATTCCAGATGTCACAATCACTTCGTTGTAATCTCCCGTCCCAGCACAGCTGACGATGCTCCAACTAAACGACCACACCAGGTTATAAAGTTTGTGTTCGGCTCAAGTCACAATCACACTTTCCCTCTGATACAAAGTTTGACTATATTCTTGCAAATGAGAGTTCATTCACTAAATATTTACGCCCAACAACATCAGACACACGTCAAAGACAGTTTCAGACTAAGACGAGTCACGAGCAGCTTCACGGTCTAATGCACGATCTCAGTCTGCAGTAGCTGCGTTGCAGCATGTCATTTGAAGGCTGACTTTGAATTGCTAACATACTGCGGATGTGGTTGTCGGCACAGTGCATCATGTCAGCTGCGTGGATAAACTGGTATCCGGAGCCTTTCATGCACAGCTCAATCTCGGAATAGCCCAGCACGATCTTCCCCCTGGAAACAACAAATGGTGGAGTTATGGCCAGAGGAATAAAATTCAGTTAGCGGTAAAGCTGACTCCACCGTGACTGAGGATGGTGTTCTGAGACTTTAAGTACTTTAAGAGCAAATATATGAAGAATATAAAAAACACACCAGCCCAGATAATTTGCTGTACCTGCTATCGATCCCTGTGGGGGTGAAGTCCAGCTTGTGCTTGGTTTGAAACAGGAGCATTTTAGCTCTGATCTCCACGATGGACGGAGGCTGCACGGGCATGGCGATGGCGAACAGGGCCAGCTGAGGTCTGTGACATGCCCCGTTGTCCCTCAGCAGACTCTGGCCGTGGAGGTACTTCAGTCGCCCCTGGAACTTGAGAGCCTGGTTAACACAAGGAAATGAGATGTATTTTTTCTTTTTTTTCTGAGCTGACCTTTAACCTTCAACCTTTAAACTAACCAGAAAGCCCGAGGAATTGTCCAGCAGGCAGCGGAAGCGACACACGAAGCTGCGCTCCAGGAAGGTAGAGTTCTCCGGCGGGAGGTGCTCCGGATTGTGCATGACTGTATTACCACAACTCTGCAAGACTGAGAAGGCAGGTGAAGCTGTTACTGCACGACAGAAGAGTCTGATGTGAAGCTCTGATCTACGCCATAACAGCAGAGTGACTCTGTAAACAGGAGCCAGGTCAGGCAGCGCATCAGGGTTTGTGCAGAATTGTTGCATGCATTGAAATTGTACTTGTGGAACCTTGTGATAGACAGGGTACATCCTGCCGCCTGTCCTATAACAGCTGGGACGAGCTCCAGCCCCACTTCAGCATGGATGGATCAATGACAGGGACGGCTGGAGGCCACGTGCTCATACGTGGTCATACGTGGTCATACGTGTGTCATTGGCCATAATTTGTACTTCAGGCACTCAAATGTTGTATAAAGCCAAACAAAAATAATACTGGGTCACACTGTGAGACGATTCCTTCCAATCAGAATCAACACTACTGAAGTGTATCTGTAATGGTATACGGCCTCAGTGCACATGTGTAACATGCACATCTGTCAAGGCACAACATACTTAGTGAATATAACACTAAATACACACACACACGTGTTTGGATTTAACAGGAAGCCAGTACAGGAGAAACCTGCTCCCTTTCTGTCAGGACTCCTGCTGCAGCATTTTGGATGAACTGGAGGCTTTTCAGGGAGTTTTTACTTCCTGATAATAATGAATTACAATAGAAGAAGTAATAAATGCATGAATTAGCTTGGATGTTTCTGATTATCTGTTTGAAAATGCTACACCGCTTTATTCTGAAGTTATCACATTCACAAGATTTTCAGAAATCTTGACCTCTGACCTTGAGGTCACAGGAATTCAAACTCGTCCCAGATGTTTAGCAGCTACACCTGTGGTATCTGTTTGAAACTTGCACGCTGCCTCGTTCCTGAGTTATTGCATCACTAACTTGGGTTCCACACCATCCACACCACCCGTGGGAGACGACAGCAGTGATACCTGATTGGCCTTTTACGACGGAGAGGTAAAAAGGTTATCTGATAGGATGTTTGGAGCAAAGATGTTGATGCATGTACACGTTTGCTTGAAAAGCACTCACCATCCTTGTCGGCTGCAGCGGGTGGGTTCAGAGCAAAGTGCAGCTGCTCTCTGAACGTGCTGCGATCATCAGTGTGGATGAGATCAAACACACTCTGATGCACCACGTCTGACTGTTGGCAGAGGAGCACAGCGTCGGTCAGTCAAGCTGCACAGTTTAAATTTGGCTTATAAAACATGTGAACAAGGCATAAACACAATGGATGTCACCATCTGTACAGAGTAGGACTGTAATTCACATGCTTGGATTTATAAATGTTCCAAAGAGATTCAAAAATATTATTTTCACATGATTATTTTATTGTATACTGATGAACTCTAATATTGAATGAAGCATTTCTTTGAACTCGATGTGCTGTTCTCTTGGCTCAGCCTCCTTCAGCACTGCTCCAACAGTGAAACCTCACAGGATGGAGGTGGATACTAACTTCATCCACTGACGTCTGAAACTTCTGGCTGCTTCCTTTAGGGGTCGCCACAGCCTCGTCTGCCTCCCTGTCCTCAATATTCAGCATTCCCTGCTTGGTGCAGCCACTATTCCTGCCCTGCACACCTGAACCATCTCAGCCTTGACCTGGACTTGCCTGCTGTCCAGGATGCTGTCCATCCCGCTCCCTGTAAACCTTGTAAATCATCAACTGTTGCTGCTATCCTTCAGTGTGCCTGTAATCTCTTCTGTTGTTTTGGGTGGTGGACCCTCGATAACTAGACTCATCCAACGTTACTACCACTGCTCCTCGCATCTTTAATCAAACACAACATTTAAAGTAGGAGGTGTTTGTGTGACTTCTGCATTTTAAAGTGCAAGTTCACACTCAGACCAACTTATCCAAACACCAAAGTCATAAAATAAAATAATCCAAACCCCTCAGTCTGTGTTCTCCTTTGTCTCCACACGCCGTCAGCAGCAGCACATGAACACAGCCTCCACATACTGATTTGTCTCAGTTATCCATGGCAGTGTGCGGCTTAATGCTGGGCTCACACTGTGCGATTTTTGGCCCATTTTGAGCCGATTTTTGAGTCGTGCGACCGTTTTGGTGATTGGCCCGATTTTGGCCTTCATCGTGCGTCGTGCATCGTGTAGTATACGTGGGGTAACGAGACGCGATTAACACCTCACGACCAGCTCCCGATCATCAATCGCTTGGTCGTGAGGGTGTCACCGCAGTTTGTCACACTGCGCACGCGCAAACACAAATGTCAGCGAAAAAGACGGAGCAGCACGGCAGTGCAGCGTGTGATCTGGACACAAGCGATGGAGGCACAACCTGTAGAACTTTGGAAAGCTCATCCGAGCCTTTTCGATGTGGCCTCACAAAATGATCACTCACAAAACAGCTACACACTGACAGCGGTCTGTTCTCAAACCACTCAGTCAAACGGTTTTATTTTTAACATCACAAAGAAATTTGTAAAGAAGCTTTCCTGCAAATATACAAAATCCATTTACCTCCTTCCTGAGAACTTTTAATCTCTTCATGAATGAAATCATCTTTGAAAACAGTATTTTGTATTTACGGGTTATTTAATATTCAAATGTGTTTGATGATGTGAAACAACTACTTTTTAATGGCACTGTGTGTGTGTGTGTGTGTGTGTGTGTGTGTGTGTGTGTGTGTGTGTGTGTGTGTGCAGTGACTCACCTGGTGGAAGCCCAGGTAGTCCTTGATTGTGGGGGAGGCGTAGAACACTAACCCAGCTGACGTGACCACCATGACGAACCCGTTCAGAGCCTGTACACACAACACAGTCGCTGATGACACAAACATCCTGCACAAGTTCAGAACATTCACTGTGTTCTTCAGCTAAATCTCTCAGCACATCGTACACACACTGTCACGCTGTGCAGCAGTATCTTTGTGTGAGGCTGGAATATGGGCTCACAATGTGGTCATAAATATTTTGTACTTGTAAAAAAGATTTGTGTGTGGACTTGTAACTTGCAGGGTTACAAGTTACAAGTACGAATTTTGACCCTATTTTTCTTCCTTTCATCTGATTGGCCAATGTCATGTCAATCACAAATGTAACTATCCAATCAGAGAACAGATGGGTTTGGCTGTCGGAGGGGCGCTTTTTTTGAACTGAAAAATAGGGTCAAAATTCGTACTTGTAACTTGTAACTTGCAGGGTTACAAGTTACAAGTCCACATACAAATCTTTTTTACACACAAATCTTTTTTACAAGTACAAAACCGATTTACAAGTACAAAATATTTATGACCACATTTTGAGCCCATACATCTGTTCTCTGATTGGATAGTTACATTTGTGATTGACATGACATTGGCCAATCAGATGAAAGGAAGAAAAACAGGGTCAAAATTCGTAGTTGTAACTTGAAACCTGAGTGCAGAGTTTCACACATATTCTTTGGCTCCACACACAAATTCTTTTTACACACACAAAACTGATTTACAAGTACAATTTGAGCCCATACTGGGAGAGTCTCATGTTGTGGGTTTTGTTTTGAATGCATCACAGAGCACAACGTTGTGTCGTTTCAACCGCTACAGTTTGCTCTACCAGATCTGCTGAAGTCGTGTTTGGGCCTTTTCAATAAGCTGACATGAATGTTAGCCTGCTGTTATTCCACATTACCTGGATTATATCAATATTCACACTATACAAAGATTAGCAGCATCACAGTGATGCATGTGTTTTACATGTCGTCACACTGATTTGTGTTTGTGTGTGGACTGAAGTCTACGTTTGTGAGTTCTCAGAAGTTCACAGGAGTTTATGCTTGTGGATCATACTCTAACATCTGGATGCTTTTGGAGAAAATCTCTATCCACGTCTTCTGTAAAAGACAAAGTGCTAATAAACACTGGTTTCTATCAGGAAGCACAAAGCGTAACACGTTTTGGCACGTTCACCTGTCATAACGTCCTCATGACTGGACAGACGTGGATTAGCTCCACACAAAACACAACTATGACACAAACAAACAGAGGCTGAGTGTGTTTGTGCACCTGCCAGCGGCTCACCGATCACTCAGGACCAACACTGTTACTGTGCTCGTCTGTCAGCGTCATGACTCTGGCTACAGAGCTGTTTATCTGAACCAGACTCACATGCTGCTCTGTAACACCACACGGGGTCGTCTAAAAAAAATTCACCTTCATTTGTGATAAAGTTATCAAAGCAGTTTTGTTGATTCTACGTGTGCACTGAAATGAAAATGATTCTAGCTTCAAAATTAAATGAAAAAACAAAAAACTGCTCAAGGTTTAAAGTTGGCATTACGTAGTAAAACTGGCATGCAGAGGGACGTTCATAATGAAAGCTCCTGAGTCTTACCTGGAGCAGCAGGTCGCCCTCAGAGAGGGCTGTAGCGTCCATGTTGTTGTGCCCGTTCAGCCCAGGAAACATCACGCTGCTTTTGCTGTTCTTCATGGTGACTGCATCACAAAACATTGGCAAAGAACCGAGGGAAACAGGAATCAGCTGACCATCAACAGCACGACCAGTGACTTAATGCATTCATTTGAGCTGCTGTAAAAACCACGGCAGCAGCAGAGCTAGTTCGGACGACCATTTCCAGGTAGAGAAACTTGGCAATGTGTCCGTTGTGTTTTTGTGACATTAGGAGTGTGTGCGAGGCGCATGCATTGCAAACAGATAAACCAAAGTGAATCTGAACATGTCGTATCATGTTCAGATTCAGAGAAGTTCTCTTATTGTTCAATGAAATTTAAACATGTGCAGCTAAGCTTCCAATAGCTGATTGTGATGCAAGCTTTAAGCTATATCATGCTAATAACGTATGCAATTAAAAGTTCAAGTTGGTTCCACTCTGCATCATGAAACTAGACTCTTATACTACATTAACAGGCTAATGGTGACCTGTGGAGCCTGTCCTGGGTGTCACATCATGCTTTTGCAGCAGAAAAGGCAAAGCCACATTTTTGGCTTTAGCAGAGGTCCAGTTGCTGGTTTCTCTGCCAGAAAATCGGTTTTCCCATCACTGGAAAGCTGATCTGGCAGGCTGCATATCCACACACACAGACACATTTATGCATCTGCCTGGGGGACTTTTAGCAGGCAACAGCTACACTAATGCTTCCCTTTATCTGGACAGCCACTGCAGGATATGGCCTCTCTCACTCTGGTCGTCCAGTCCTGCTGCACAGATCTTTTGATGAGAGAAGCGGCCCTTGAGCGCCACCCCGTCGCCTCACGTGGACTCACGTAGCACATACACAAACACTCTGACCTGCACAGCCTGACTTTTACACAAAGCTCAAGACCTGACATGTAATGAAAGCCACACACACAACCGCTGCTAGCAGAAAATGTGAGTCTCACGTGTGGCTGTAGAAGCTATCAGACAGACAATCATGCTAACTGTATTAGAAATAAACAGACATAATTCATTTGTGCTTCTTCAGCCAAACATATACACAAACAGCACACTGTTGTCCAAATGTGGACCAGCCACCACATTCCTCCAACACTTTTTTCCTCCTAATTCAGTGTTTGCGTGAGTAAGTAGGCCTCTTTGTGGCGTCTGTTTGTTTTCATTCGAGCTGTGTGAACTCTGCGTTGGGTTCTCGTGTTTCCATCGCTAACAGCTCAACAGCTCATGGCACTGTGGAGCGTCCTGACAGCCCTGTGAGGTTGTGCAACAAGCATGTCTATAGATGCTTGACCACGTCTTAGGAAACACTTCTGAGGGGGCAGTGAAAGAAGAGAAACACAGATTAACATTAACATGCATGTACAGTCTGCACGTGTACAGCCACCTTGAGACTGTGCAGATATCTAACAGTCAGAGGTGCCCTGCAGTCGTGAGCAGTCTACGGTTTCTCAGCCTTCCTCTGAGCCCAGGCACAAAGGCAGCTGCAGGGCAGTGACAGGAGTTCTTTCACGCTGCCGGTGCTTCCACTGAAACCCTGAGAGCTCTTTGGACAGGTAACCTCAGCTTGCTCATTATACTTTAGCACTGGCCCTGGGCCATCGGGCTTTTGCTTAGACTGAACCCTGTGACCTGTGACGCGAGTGCACGTTTGAAATGTACTAAGCTGAATGATCACAGTATAGCTTTGCATTCTGAGCTGTAAAACCAAATGAAACGAGTGCTCTCTGTGGCGTCAGCTCCAGTTAGAAACAACAAACCAGCAACTGGCCCGAGCGAACCAGAAGGATCCGTCCTGCAGCTTCCCAAATAACACTGACTGTTATGTCCGTGACTCCGCCTTACTGCGAAAACCAAGACAGCACCAAGACAGAGCGAATGATAAACCATTTTATGGCTCTTCTTGTTTTCGCAGGCTACAGTGTAACGTGACACCATGACAGCGCCTGTTTCAACATCAAACTGCAGCTTCCTGTTTAACTAAACAGACTGGCTAAGGTCCACTGTACCTCTGATGGAAGATCCATGTCTGCCGTTCAGGGATGTGCTAGCCTTTCATGCCTTTGCTCCGTGTGGTAATTAAATAACTATGAAGTCTGAATATTCAGGACACAGAACACCTACATCAGTGAACAGTGACAGCTCTGGAAAGAACAGCAAAGAAAAGGCACTAAAATAAGCCAATAAGACTAAATAAACAACTGAATTGGATTGTTGAGCATGTAACGTGTACTTGAGAGTAACAGCATGAAGTGGAGGCACAGTGAGGCTAAGGGGAGAAAAGGGAAATGCAGTCACAGTTGGAGGTCTGCCAAACTCAGAGTAGTAGTATAAAGCATGCCAGCAATGCATATGGGAATATTATCTAGATTTGAAAACATTTAGTTCCAGTAGATCCTGTACAGAGATCTCTGTTCTCACGCAGATGTGCAGGAAAGGGCAGAGCTCGCTGCGAGGAAGCCAATTAGCTGGATCACTTGGTCCAAAGGTTCATCCTCCCATCACGCCTTCGATCAGTGCACCCATTTACCTCCCTGATTTTAGGGGGAACACCTGGCCTCTATCGCTCAGTATCAGACTTCAGTGTGATCCCAAAAATGAAGCTTTGGGTGGAAACAGGTTTGCTGAGCGCACTCACAGTTTAGAGTAAATTGTGGGATGTGCTAAATACCATCACGCCGCCATGAAGTTATGCAAATGTCACCATTTTCAGACCTGATAAAGTACAAACAGTAAAAATGTAAGAAGTGGAGAGCTTTGAATCTTCAATCAGCTGTTTGGGTTTATTAAAAATGCTTCACCCCAGCCAGGTGTTTGTGCTGACGGGTGCGTAACGCTTTCTTTAATACCTCAAACCACACAGAGAGAAAACAACCCTGAACATCTATAAACGAGGTACTCCACACTCAAATGACACAAATGAAATCAAACCCAACACCAGACTTAACAAGAGCGATATAGTGAAACAACAACAGCTCAGGATAGCCGGTGTAAGAATCTGGGGCCTCAGCTGTGCTGAGGTGTTCGTCAGCTCCACGATGCACTTTGGCCACAGCGCTCAAAACAGGGTTCACCACCATCACAAGGTCCCACAGCTGCAGTCTGGACGCTCCTTCTGCCACTTTGCACGGGTTTTAAGAGCAGAAGGGTTCACTTTCTTGGGGTAACTTTGCTAGGACGTCCACTCGTGGGAGAAACTGTCTCCAGAGTTCAGAAAACATAACACAACAGGACATTATGTTGACTGTGCCAGGTGTTTCCACCTCATTAAGTGCAATGAATCAACAGTTTGAGGCAACACAGCAACAGCAAATCAGATTGAAGCAGTTGGATGCTGCTAGAAGATAAATGCTTCAAGTATGGACACATGTTATGATCATTATGACCTCTGAAAGCTAACTGACGTTTACATTCTTGGCAGATTTGAATCACAGTGCTTAAATAAATGTAATAACACATGTTCTATGTTTCTGGTGTCCATCCAAACTCTGAGTGGGACAACAGCCGATGCTGGGGGAGGACATAAATAAGCAAATGTCCTCACAGAAAGCCTTGGTGAGCTCAGGCTGACCAGCAGAGACTCTTGTGGGTATGAAGAGAGATGTAGCGCTGCGCTCTGAAGAAGAGGACAAACCTTCAGAGAATGGAAAAGATGGAAACTGCTCTGCCAGAGCTGAACGAAGCACGGCCACAGACTTCCTCCTAATGAGCCCACCAGGACTGAGACCAGACCGGTCTCCTCAAAACTGATTCTCTCGTCTTCCCACGTCGTTCCTGCTGTTGCAGTCACGTGTACAGGTGTGTGTTTACATGGTTAAGACATCACAAATACCAGATGACATCACATTAAAGTGCACCACCTCAACTACGATTGCTAACAGGCCTGGATGTTTTCAATCAACTTGGAAACTGCATTTTTCTCGGTTTTCTACCAGCACAAATATGCAGCGAGCAGCACAAATATGCTCGCTGCATATTTGTGCTGCTCGCTGCTGCTGCATATTTGTCAGCAGCAGCGAGCCACAAGCCTTCCAAAACATCGAGCCCTGCTTCACGAAGTCACGCTATGAGGCCGGGGGCCCAGCTTGTTCAGGGAGATCTGCAATCACCAGGCAGCCTGATAATGTTTCATGATCATGTCATGGAAACGGCCCCTAAAACTGCCTGTTTCTTTTTCCTCTAGGCCCTTTTCTTTGAGCCAGTGTTTTACTTTGGTTTTACAGGATCCGTATCTTAAATCCTCGGCATGTCACCACTTGAACGCTCGGGCTCCGCGCTCATATTTTGACCAGGACAGTCCCCCTTGATGACCAGAAAAAACTGCTGCTGACTGAAAAATCTCTAAGGTCAAAACTCATGCAGGAGTCTTGGTTTCAAAGAGTAACACGTTTGAGTTTTCTTTCATGATGCAACCCAACACTTCTTCACACAGACCTTAACTCTGAACTACGAGCTGTATACTCAGCACAACATCTGCCAGTGATGAAGAGCTCTGCATTCCTCTCAGATGTTGATCTGAGTCAGGTATCGACTCCGATCAACATCTGCATCAAACTGAAATCAAAATCAAACTGTGGAATACACCAGGCACAAACACACGCACACGCAGGTATGTACTGCCAAATTCCACATTTACTTGTTTGTTTACACAGCTGACTCAGTCGCACAGCCTGACAGCTCACGAGCCCAGCTGATCTCTCGCCGCTCCTCCCCGTCTCACTATAAACACAGCGGAGGGAGACCATCATTAGTACATAAACACCATCAGCTGTTCTTACCGGCCTCGCAGCGCCGCCCTGTTGAGCCTTCTGCTCCACTCCTCCCCGGCAGCTGCGCCCGGGGCCACGCCTCCGCCACACACCCCCACCGCCCGTTCGAGGCCGGGGAGCCGTCCGGCCGAGCCAACTCCCCCCCTTGCGAGCGAGAGAGGAAATCGGCCACCGCCATCTGTGCCCCCGGCCTATGGATCACCTTGAACTTAAAGGGCTGCAACGCCAGATACCACCGGGTGATCCGGGCGTTGGCATCCTTCATGCGGTGGAGCCACTGCAGCGGGGCGTGGTCCGAACAGAGGGTGAATGAGCGTCCCAGGAGGTAATAGCGCAGGGAGCCGACCGCCCACCGGATGGCCAGGCACTCCTTCTCCACGGTGCTGTACCGGCGCTCGCGCTCCGCTAGCTTCCGGCTGATGTACAGGACAGGGCGGTCAGCTCCCCTCACCTGCTGAGACAAAACGGCTCCCAGCCCTCTGTCCGAGGCGTCAGTCTGCAGAACAAACGGGAGGGAAAAGTTAGGAGTGTGAAGCAGCGGCTCCCCACAGAGAGCGTTTTTCACTCGCACAAACGCCGCCTGGCACGGCCCCGTCCACTGGACCAGCTCCGGGGCACCCTTTCGAGTGAGATCGGTCAGGGGGCTGGTTAGCTGCGCAAACCCCGGCACGAAGCGACGATAGTAACCCGCCAACCCCAAGAACCGTCTCACCTCCTTTTTCGTCCTGGGGCGCGGGCAGGATGCGATAGCCGCCGTCTTCTCCACTTGTGGACGCACCTGCCCGCCCCCCAGGTGGTACCCCAGATACTGCACCTCCCTCCGTCCAACCGCGCACTTCTTCGGATTGGCCGTGAGCCCCGCCCCCCTCAGGGACTCCAGGACCGCGGCCACCCGCAGCACATGCTCCGCCCAGGTGCCGCTGTGGATGATCACGTCATCCAGGTAGGCGGCAGCATACGCCGCGTGCGGACGCAGCACCCGGTCCATGAGACGCTGGAAAGTGGCCGGGGCCCCGAACAGGCCGAACGGGAGTGTCACGAACTGGTACAAACCGTACGGAGTGGAGAAGGCCGTTTTCTCCCTGGCCTCGGCAGACAAGGGAATCTGCCAGTAGCCCTTGGTTAAGTCCAGCGTCGTGAAAAAGCGGGCCGTGCCCAGCCGATCCAGGAGCTCGTCGACCCGAGGCATGGAGTAGGCATCAAAGCGTGACACTTCGTTCACCCTGCGATAGTCGACACAGAACCGTATAGACCCATCCTTCTTCGCCACCAGAACGATGGGGCTACACCAGGCGCTGTGCGACTCTTCTATCACTCCCATCCTCAGCATTTCCGCCAATTCCCTCTGCACGATTTTTCGCTTATGCTCCGGGAGCCTGTAGGGCCGTGAACGCACCGTCACGCCGGGCTGCGTCACGAAATGGTGCTCGATGAGGGACGTCCGGCCGGGCAGGGGGGAGAACACGTCCGCAAAGCGCTGTTGCAACGCGACAATGTCCGCTCTCTGGGCCTGTGTGAGATGGTCATCACAAGGGAGGGAGGCGGGAATGATAGAATTTGGCACCTCAGGCCCCAACTCATCTCTCTCCTTCACCAGGCTCACCAGAGATGCGGTTTCAACCTCTCTCCACGCTTTAAGGAGATTGAGGTGATAAATCTGCGCGGCTCCTCCCCTGTCCAACCGAGCGACCTCATAGTCCACGTCCCCGACACGCCGTGTGACCACAAAGGGACCTTGCCACTTGGCGAGCAACTTCGAGCTGGAAGAAGGGAGTAACACAAGCACTTTATCTCCCGGTGAAAATTGCCTGAGTCTAGCCCCTCTGTTATACAGGCGTTGCTGACGCTGCTGAGCCTGGAGCAAATTCTCCCGTGACAACCTCCCCAAAGTGTGGAGTTTTGCTCTCAGGTCCAACACGTACTGTATCTCATTTTTGGCGGGGCTCGGACCGTCCTCCCAGCTTTCTTTAATCAGGTCGAGCACCCCACGTGGCCTCCTGCCGAACAGTAGTTCAAAGGAAGAAAATCCCGTGGAGGCCTGGGGCACCTCCCGCACTGCGAATAACAGAGGGTCTAGCCAGTGATCCCA
The DNA here is from genome assembly GCF_963969265.1 of Rhamphochromis sp. 'chilingali'. Taxonomy (NCBI): domain Eukaryota; kingdom Metazoa; phylum Chordata; class Actinopteri; order Cichliformes; family Cichlidae; genus Rhamphochromis; species Rhamphochromis sp. 'chilingali'. The sequence continues at coordinate 35,988,536 of NC_137941.1, forward strand.
ATTGCGTTCATCCTCATTAATGAACTTACGAATCATGGACTTTAAAGTCTTATTCAGCCGCTCCACCAGCCCGTCAGTCTGAGGGTGGTAGACGCTGGTCCGAATAGATTTAATGCCCAGTAATTCGTACAGTTCCTGCAGTGTGCGAGACATGAACGACGTGCCCTGGTCAGTCAGTATCTCTTTCGGGATTCCGACTCGGGAGATGACCTGAAACAGTGCCTGCGCCACACTCTTAGCCGAGATGGTGCGCAGCGGAACTGCTTCCGGGTACCGCGTTGCATAATCCACCAGGACTAACACAAAGCGGTAACCGCGTGCACTCCGGTGAAACGGCCCGATGAGGTCCATGCCGATGCGCTCAAACGGGACCTCAATGAGGGGGAGAGGGCGCAGAGGCGCTCTCGGTATGGCCGGTTGATTAACAAGTTGGCAGTCCGGGCAGGACGCGCACCAGCGGCGCACATCCGCTCGGATGCCAGGCCAATAAAATCGGGCCGTTATTCGCTCCAGAGTTTTCTCGTATCCCATATGCCCTGCCATGGGGTTATAGTGGGCCGCCTGGAAAAGCGTTTCCCGGCGGCCCTGCGGCACCAACAACTGGGTGTGTGTTTCCTCAGTCTGAGTGTCACGACTCACTCGATATAATCGGTCATTTAATAAGATGAAACGTGGGTAGGTCTGCGCGGCCTCAGGGCGCACCACGTGACCATCAATAGCCATCACTTGGTCAAAGGCTGAGCGTAGGGTGCCGTCACGAGACTGCTCCAGTGGGAAATCACCCATGGGGGACACTTCCGGGGCCGGCGGGACGTCCCGTGAGGGACCCGCCGGCTCCTCCCCCCGGAGTCGGTGTCGGACGACCCCGCGTCACCGCTGAATGCCGCGCACATGCTACACCCCGCTTCCGGTCGTGATCGCACCCCCGCGTACTGCCCCAGTAGCTGATGAAACCCCGGCCAATTGGTACCCAGAATCAGGGGGTGCGACAGGCGCGGGCTAACCGCCGCCGTTACCCTATGTGTATGGCCCTTGTATTTTAGCAGCAGCGGCACTATGGGGTACCGGTGCACATCACCATGAACACACCTCACCTCCACCCACTCGGCCTCCAATAATGCCCCGGGGCGAACCAAGCCTTGGTGCACGAGGGTCTGTGTGCAGCCCGTGTCCACCAACGCTTGGCGTATACCCCCTCGAGTCCTTACCGGAATACTGTATGTCCCTCCTGGACCGGGGGAGGGTGCTGGGGCGCCAGCAACGCGGAACACCTGCCCCACTTCCATAAGCGGACAATCCCTCCTCAGGTGTCCCGGCTGCCCACACTTCCAACACTCCGGCCCCGGCGTTTGTGCTGCCCTCCGTGGCTCGGGGGCGGCTCCACTCGGCTCGGTTCCCCTGGACGGCACCATTGCCGCGAAAGGGTTAGTGGGGCTCAGCGCCGGCAGCCGCTCTGCCTGCCCTGGTGCCGGCACACGGCGCCTCGGGGCCGGCACTGGGGCCTGTTTGTTCGGCCTCCGTCCGGCGTCCCCGGACTCCCCTGCTCCAGCGGCAAGGTGGTCCTCCGCCAGCGTCACCGCTACCTCCAAGCTTGCGGGCCGGTGGCACCGGACCCATCTCGCCGTCTCCGCTGGCAATCCCTCCGTGAACTGCTCCAGCACCACCTTGTCCACCAGCTTCGTCTCGCCCTCCGATGTTCCCGGCTGCAGCCAGCGCACCGCCGCGTCGCGCAGCTGTCGGGCCCAGGCGAATGGTCGGTCCGATGTAGCCAGCCGACAGGCCCGGAACCGCCGGCGATGGTCTTCGGCGGTGAGCCCCAGCCTGTCCACCACCGCCCGGCTCACATCCGGGAAGCTGCTCCTGGACGCCGGAGGCAGACTCAGGGCCGCTGTTTGTGCTTCCCCAGACAGCAGGGGGAGCAGCCGCGGAGCCCACTCCTCCCGCGGCCATTGGCACGCCTCCGCCGTGGCACGGAAGGTCTCCAGAAAAATCTGTGGGTCGTCCCCGTCCCCCATCCGGGGCACCGTCACCGACAGTGGCGAGGGCTTCGGCGTGGCAGCGGCCCCGACCAGCTGCTCCAGAACTTGTGTCTGTCGGTCCGTCTGCTCCCGCAGCGCGGCCAGGTGGGCACGCTGGTCGGCCGCCTGATCTCGGCTCATCGCCGCCATCTCCGCCAGCATCTGCGCCAAGAATTGCAGGGGCTGGGCGGGTGGCGCGGTCTGTGGGACGGACATTTCCCCACCGGCACTTTCCTGGGTTTCGGCACCACTTGTGGAATACACCAGGCACAAACACACGCACACGCAGGTATGTACTGCCAAATTCCACATTTATTTGTTTGTTTACACAGCTGACTCAGTCGCACAGCCTGACAGCTCACGAGCCCAGCTGATCTCTCGCCGCTCCTCCCCGTCTCACTATAAACACAGCGGAGGGAGACCATCATTAGTACATAAACACCATCAGCTGTTCTTACCGGCCTCGCAGCGCCGCCCTGTTGAGCCTTCTGCTCCACTCCTCCCCGGCAGCTGCGCCCGGGGCCACGCCTCCGCCACACAAACATCAAAGCTCCTTCACGTGATCAGGGCTGTCTGCAGACACCTCAATGCATTTTGCCACAGCAATATAAAGAAACGCACAAACACTCTTAGAACATGCAGTGAATGCACTGTTTGTAGTCTCAGTATAAACATGCCACAGTCACTTCCAGCTGGACCATGCAAGAACCGCATTAGCTGCTCAAATGGATGCTTTTCAGAACGACTCAGATTTACCGCTCAATGATTGAATAATAAACCATACAACACAGCAATCTGTGCTTTTGGCCTCATGATAATAAAATAGTTCAATGTAAGCTTCATATGGACTTTTCTATTACAGGAGTAGCTGCAGCAAAAGCAGGATATTCTGTGTTTGTGGCTGAAACACATTAAAGTCCGTGGATTCAACGCCTTGTTTGGAGATATAACTGTTGACTTGAATAAATGCTGTGGCGCCTGACGGTCTAATCTGATGTTTCCCCGACAAACATCTTTTTTGGCTACAATGTGAACAGCAGCATTTTAAAGCAGCAGCATGGAGCAGTGACCTCATGCTGTAGTACTTAAGCATTTTGCCTTACATGAAAAAGATCTGAGACCGGAACGAAACACAAGCCCACCCTCAGAGGGTCGAGCCAGTGTGCTGGTCCTAAACAAACATCAACAGGAGGCTTCGATTCAGACTGATCTATTTCAATGTTAGTTTTAGAGAAGAAGAAGAAAGTTGTACGGTAAAATCTGAAGTCCTCAAACTCTTGATCGTCTTAGTGCTTAGCTAACTGTGAATGCACTGGGAAAGTCTCCTACAGACACGGGAGCCTGTCTCACCTGTACAGACAGAAAGGTGGAAGAGGAATGCCAGCGCTCATGTGATAACATGTAATATCCATTCACACTGCAAACAGCTGGGCTGACAACAAGCACGCACACTTTTCACACACTGTCTGTTTAAAGTTGCACAGCATTCATAATTTCACTTGGTTTCAAAGATGTCTGTTACTGATAAAATCCGTCTTTGGAATTCACTTTGTGCATTTTTACCTCTACTTCTGTACGACTCCTGAACCAAGAGACGCAGACACCTGGAGATAAGACACTTCATGTCTATTGTTAGAGACAGCAACTTACTCAGCAGTCTGTCAGGAAACAACTCGGCTAAAACGTCTGTCGTACTTAAAGACAGGGATCCTCTGCAGCTGTGTACGACTCACATGTCATTGACTTTCTTCTGACTCATCAGCTTTTCAAAGCCTGCACGTTTAATTAAGGTGCAGCAACTCTTAAAAAGCATTTGAGAAATATTTGAGGCTGTTGTGGGTGTTGCTCGGAGGCAAGGTGGGGTCAGGTTAGCGGCAGTGAGGATGTGCCGTTTCCTAAAACTGGATTCCTGCGTGCTTCTCATTCCTGCCTCAGCTGTCAGATGTAGTTCAGTCACTTCCAGTGCTGGCTTCACTGCGCCCAGTTATCAAGCTTTGTCTACCTTCACTCCCACCTTAGTCTACATTACCTCATTCATACAAGTGTTTGCTTGTATTCATTATCAGTATTTTGGACTTTTGTGTCATTATTACGGTTGAATTAAAAACTCTAGCCTCTATACTGATTTATCTGTCATATATACCTTTCACTGCGTCCACTGTTTCATGCCTACTGAGTCCTACACGTCCCCCTGTTGGACTGACAGGGTTCTAGTGACACAGTGCACCTACATCTGCAGGGAGCTGCAGACAGCCTATCTGCAGAGAGCATCTGCTGCCAAACGGAGGCAGTGTCCAAAGTATGTGGTCGAACCGGTCTGTGGGCTGCTCTTCCTCGTGCTGTTGTTGGTCTCTGAGAGCCGCAGAGAACAACTAAATCATATCATGCAAAGAACAGAAGGGAAACTGAGTGTTAAAGACAATGTAAAGTGTGCACTGCAGCCACTGCAGCTGCATTTCATACTGCACTCTTTATCTTTGATGCCTCTTGCATTTCTCCTGATGCTAAGCTTCTTCTCTGTTCAGGTCGGCTTGTCAACCAGCCAGCGTCTGCTCAGTGCAAGGTCGAGGTATGCGCTGTTGGCTTTGTGTGGTTAAACACATTTCTCAACCACAGTATTACTCAACACAAGAGTCGGTAAGACCAGACATATTATCGTTTACTCTGTGGTACAAAGAGCAGGCTGTCATGTGTTTGTGGCAGCGAATGTGGAGGTCAGAGTGGGCTTATCATCATTTCATTTCACCACACAGCACTGACATTTCAACAAATCTTTGGATATGCACTTGTGGCTGGTCTTTACCTTTGAAGAAGCTCTTAACCCTCAGATATCCCACGCTGAGACGGAGGACTGACAGCTTGTCCAGGCGAGAGCGCACCTCCTCAGGAAACGGCAGCAGGTCCATCAGCCTGTCAAGCTCCCCGTTCAGCCGATCCCGGTGGCGCTTTGACGGGTTGGATTTAACCACTGCATTGCCCTCACTGACCTTCTTTCTGAGGAATTACAAGAAAAAAATCTGGTTAGTGATTTCATGGCAAAATATGAATGAGCCTGGCTAACCGGGGTGCAGCACGGCACATGGATGCACTGAGTCAGCCGTGCATCAGAGCTGCATGTGTTACTAAACCGTGACGAGACAAACTCAGAGCGAGAAATCCAACTCTGATGCTAACATGACACCAGAGGAACATATCTATTGTTCTAAACACCAGAACAAAGCAGACTGGCTGTTTTTTCCCAAGGAAACAATCTTCAGCTCAGGATAAATAGTACAGACAGCAGTTTACACAACACATGTTTCCACAAGTCATTCGATCAGGAGGAAGACCAGTTTTTAACCACGACACCCGCGGACATCTGTTTGACCACCCATGCTCAAATGCAAAGGGGGAACTCATGAGGCTCACTGGAGATACATGTCATTACTCACAAATCACAAACACATGCTGAACTGGGAGGAAGACCAAGTGTCAGTGAAAGTGAGCGATCAGCACTGTTATCATTCCTTCAGTGAACACCTGCAAACTCACCGCACGAGGAGAAATACCGCCAAATGTTCAGAAAACAACCACCTGCTTAAGTCTACACGGCAGCTCACTCGTGCCAGGATCACCAGATGGAGCAAAAGCGTGAGAAGTCTCAGGAATGACAATCCTGCAGTTCAGACAGTAAACATGAAACCAAATTTGTGACAGATGCTGTTTCAGGTTTCAGCAGCGTAAGCCCAACATGGCCTACGTCACGAAACTACGAGTTATAGTCAGTCATGAATGCTACAAAGCTTTTGCTTTATTTATGTGGAAATGATCAAAGACCCTACTCTTATATTTTGTCTTCTTCTACAACACTTTAAACTTGTAACATCCAGAATTAAGATTTTAGATCGTTATATATGTTCACTATTTAAAAACAGCTGTATAATCTCTACATACATGTTTATGTCAGAAAATAAATAACAGCTGAATATCCAGTAATAAAACAGAAACTGTCAGCTTGACAGAAACAATCACTTGATTTATGTTGTGACCATTGAAGCACACACTGACTGATATGGAAACAAATGATCAGGATGACTTCTTCCATGTTCTCCCTCCTACTTCTGTGCTGAACAATAACCTGGGATTTAACTAACCAATGTATTTTAGAGATTGTTCTAAACGGTCTTTCTTGTGATAAATCACATATTTCAGACATGGATTAATTCTTATAACTGACACCAGCGTAGTGTCAACTGACCCCCAGCAACTCTAGCCATGAACCATGACTTGATGTGAGTCTGTCTGAAAACCTTAAACTGAGCAGGATTCATTATTAATGAGTAAAAAAATCATGTGTGTGATTGTGTGGATGACTGAATGTAGTGTAAAGTGCTACACAAATGCAGGCCATTTACCATTTTACAAAACTTCCACAATAATATTACGACAGGTTAAACTAGGGTTTGCCTTAAGCTGCATCCACACTCATGGCAACAGACTCATGGCGAGTCACATTTCAGGCTCTGGTTGCCCGGTTTGCTACCAGGTCATGTCTCAATCAGTGGTATTCATTACTCTCATTACTCGTCACTTTTTTCAGCTTCCCGTCCACTTCCTGATGCCGGCAGTTATTCACTTGGAGTTGTGCTGTCTACCAACCGAGGTTATCTCTTCTGCTGATTCAACAGTTTCTACATCTCCTACAGGAAATGGTAAATGTGTTGATTCTTTCTACCCTCCCGGAGCATTCAAAGCACTTTATACATTCATACAAGCACCATTTCTATCTAACAGTCTCACTCGGCATTGGAGAGCAGCTTGGGGTTAGTATCTGACCCAAGGATATTTGACTGGATTAGCCAGGGATTTAACCATCAACCTTCCGATTAGCAGATGACCTGCTCTAGCAGCTCTCCCAGTGTATCTTTGCACTGTGGTAGTCATGCGTCCTCCTTTTCTTATTCTTTTCTGTGCTTTATGGTGGATGGCGCCACCAAAAAGGACCAGGATGGAGCGCCAACCAGATAATTACTGTTGCTTTACATTTTTATAATATGTATATTATCGACATATTATTTGTAATTAATTTTGCAGTTACGGTCATTATCCGGTTGTTCAGTCTGACGTCACTAGCCGTGTCTGGGTCTAAACTCCGCTGCAGGTCCATATATCAAACGATCACTATGGCATTACTGAGAGTTGAAAAACTGTCTAAAGTCTTTCATCTTTAATAAAATGATCAGCGTTCTGCTCTACCAGGTGTAACAATTGAGTTTAACATCCAGGCATCCATGAAAACGGAATTTATGACATTTAACGGAGTTAGAAGTTAGCAGGGAGTTAGCTCGCTAGCTTCTATCTAAATACAATATAGCATGTCCTGACTGCGGGGTTTTGGAAACAAATTAAAACGTACAGCTCTGTTATCACTTCCAACATAAATGAAGACAGAAAACTAAACAGCAGTGACGTTTGTAGGGTTACTGAAGTTGGGCTAGCTGCTATATAATGATGTGCTACGTGACCGCTAGCGACACAGCTATGTTAGCACAATATAAACAAGCTAACTTTTTTCCACTCGATAAAAGTTACCGTGAGTGTTCTCGGTGGTCAGGAACAAATGTAATCGCATGGCAGGATGCTGTAAAAGGACCAAACTTCAGCCAGGAGAACAACTGAGATAATCCATCCACAATACGAGGTTAGTCATTCATATACTGCTGCATGGGCTGGGCTGTAGTTACATCCTAAGGTTTTAAAAACTGAGCTTAAATAAATGATTAGCGGTAATAAAAGCCGAGGGAGGTCAGCAGTGATCACTGACTGTTTTAGGAGCTTTTTGAGATTAAATAGAAGAAAATGCATACAACACAACACAAAAGCCATATTAAACTACTTTAGGCCCGGAAGCAGGATTCGTCACGTCATCACTTAACGACCGGATACTGTGACACCTCAACATGAAAGAGTTCAATTCATATGAACAGACTCGTCAGGGAACAGCTGTGTCTCTACAGCCGGAGGCTTTTCTTCAAATCTTTTCTTATGAAGTGGAACCGATCAGTAAACTGTGTTAGTCTAATCACATTAAACCACTTGGTTTACCAGTAACATCCCCTTCAACTACTACTGTAGCATATTTAGAGTTTGTGGCTGTCTTTCTCTCTTTACCAAAACTCTGGTTAATGGCAGGTTATTAAATTTCCTCCTGCAGCACTAACTCGACTTACCCGAGCTGTACCTTCCCACAAATGGTGCAAGCCTGACTTCACTCTCAAGAAATGCTAGCACACACAAAAGGCAGCGTTCAGAAGCATTTTTTCCACTTTGCTTTGCCATGGATCACAGGGTTGAAGACATCTGGGGACTCGCTGTATAAATGGTAAATGGTAAATGGCCTGCATTTGTATAGCGCTTTACTAGTCCCTAAGGACCCCAAAGCGCTTTACATATCCAGTCATCCACCCATTCACACACACATTCACACACTGGTGATGGCAGCTACATTGTAGCCACAGCCACCCTGGGGCGCACTGACAGAGGCGAGGCTGCCGGACACTGGCGCCACCGGGCCCTCTGACCACCACCAGTAGGCAACGGGTGAAGTGTCTTGCCCAAGGACACAACGACCGAGACTGTCCAAGCCGGGGCTCGAACCGGCAACCTTCCGATTACAAGGCGAACTCCCAACTCTTAAGCCACGATCGCCCGTATAAAAGGAAGATGTTTTAGCATATCTGTTAGGATTCCTCATCTCAACAGGGCAAAGCAGGGATATGAACCCAGAGTCCTCCATCTCAGCTGTAAGGCAGCACTGATGCTCATTTGTCTGCTGTGAACAGGCAGCGCGTCTGCCAGATGCAGAAGGATGACTCGGTGGTGCAAAAGTATGAAACACATGCTGACAAACACAGGTGGCAAAACTGGAAGCAGAAGAGTGTCCTCGACAGAGGAAAAAGAATACTTACACTAAATCCCACGTGTTCTACATACATGTGAAAAAAGACAGAGACATGACAAATGAGTGACAGTGACAATACTGGAGTCAGGACCACGAGAGCTGAAAGAACATGGTTATTCCCATCTGCGGCTGTGCGTTGTGACCTGTCTGTATCCACTGAATCACACGAGGAGATCCCCAGCACAGAAAAGCTCAAACATTAGTGACAACAAGATGTAACATTAAGTCAGAAACAGCATGAAAGGATGAGCTGTGGTAGAGGTGGGTTGCAAAATGGCTTGCAGATGCACAGAAACAGCTTGAGTAGCATGGCCTGCATGAAATAACCATTTAGGTACGTTGGAGGGCATCAGCTGAGATCTGAGGACTGTGTGAGCTAAAGTAGCCTGAATGAACTAGTACTATGCCCGACATCGCTATAAAGAGAAACGATAGAATCAGAGGAAACCTCTTCAGTAATAATTTCATCTTCAGCATTAATCCTGTGTTTAAGTCATAATCAGTGGGAACACTGTGTTTTTGGTGGTGGAAGGAACAGGAGGAGTTTTTGAAGATTAATTATGTGTCAGTTCAAATAGTTTTGCTCCCTGATTGCAAAGTTTTAGGAGAACATTTTAAAAGCTTTTTATAGAAATGTGACATTAACGCACTGAATGTTGGTAGGGATTTGGATGAAAAGTTTCCTCAGGCCAGACCTGTGCAGGAGCTTTAAAAGGCTCCAGGGTGGGACTGCTTTCCCACTTTGAGCCCTCGTCTTTCACTCTGGGAGTAAAGCACGGAGGCAGGCAGCTGCTCTGAAGGCACACGGGACGCAGAAATGACTGCAGCTCTCTGACCTGCACCCTGCTGGTTATATTTGATGCACTCCACATTTATTGTGCATATTTTCTGTACACACATTGGTATTTCTGCTGAATGGTAGTGTTGACAGCATACATATTATTTGCACTTTATCTTGTGACACCTCAACATGAAACAGACGTGAGTCATTAGGGAACACTTCTCTGTGTGTGTTTGGTGGCTACATCCTTTCCTTTCGGGGAAAATAATAAAAAAAGGTTAAAAGCGTGCACTGTTTGTGTACAAGTGAAAATCGAAACAAAGGCCACAGAACAAAGGGTAACGTCCTGCCACACCTCTTATCAGCATGTCTCTGTGTTTTTCACAATCCCTTTAGATTACAAGTCAAAAGAAATGTTTGCACTGCAAGTATATTATCCCCATTAATAAGGACACAACTGCTCACTGCAGCGAACGCATGCTGATGCTATAAAGCGCACACCTTTAATCCATCGTCACTCACTGGAACCACCACACTGAACCTTTAATCCACTTAGTCTGTGTTGAGTACACATTCACACACAGAGAGAGCAGCAGGTAAGGAGCCCTACACACTACCATGGAACCAGACTCATCTCAGTGCTCGTGTTTCACCTGCTCTGTCAGGATGCCTCTGGCCCGTCTCCTGTTCAAACACACAGAGCCAATCACAGAGCTTTGCCTAATATGGCTCAACTTTGATTGGTACTAGCAGCACTTGTAATTAGGGCTGAACGATTATGGAAAATAATCTAATTGCGATTTTTTTGCCCCAATATTGCGATTGCGATGCGATATGCGATTATTTTTTAAGGTATTTGTCTTCTGTATTATTAAACAAAGACAAGCAATACATCATATAGTATGGCCGATACTATATTACATTAATTTTAAACTGTTCTTTCCTGGAAGACAGACCTCTGTTATGATGACATGAGGTGATGCATGAATTGATGACTGACATTTTTATTTAACTTCTTCAATCACAACAGTATATTTGAACATACACAATAGTTTATTTTTAGCTTACAAACATCTGAGCATAAAGTGCTGACAAGGAACCCTGGTGTAAACATTAAAATGAAAGTCAGTGCAATGTGCAGATTGCAGAAATATACATAAACAAAATCAGTGGCTTTACCACACTCAGTTTTTCGACATCTGTGAACTACTAGACAGTCATTCAATTAAAAAATAATATTAAATAAATAAAACTAATAAATAAAAAATACACACATCTTACTGATCTCTGCAGTCAGTAACATTACACATAAAGTGCAAACATAATAGCAATTGTATAAACACACACACAAACACGCCTTTAAAATTTAAAGGCGTGAAATTGGACGGTCTAGTTCTGATTAGCGTCACCGCTGTCTCGGTGGAGTTTAATAAACTCGGCCGTCTGCTTCTTGCTATCTAAAATATAACCAGACACTGGTGTAAATTCTCGACTGTCTCATACTTCTGTTTAATAAGTTTTCTGTTTGACGTTTAGTCAGCTGTGTGAAAACCAAGGAGGAACCCACCCGGGGGATTAATAAAGTTTTATTTTATCTAATCTAATAACTTTAATCTCAGCCAAACCGATTTACTCACGAACAAACAAAACACTGAAAAAAGCCCAACAATAACATTTTTAGGTTGTCTAAGTGACTTATATATTACGTTTAACCCGAGCAGCGAAACTCCGCGGTGATCTGAAAATGATGTGCCGGGAGTTGTGCCGTTCTCGGCCGCATCAGTAACCCTCGAGCTCCCGGCTAGCTGTCGAGCTGGTGGGTAGCAGACGCCTCTGAAAACGTCGAAGCACTTTTGCAAATATGGGATATCTTGATAAACCGAGCAGATATTTGATGTTTACACAGCTACTTTCTCGCCTGAAAATATGTTAAAAGTTTATTTTGTGACCCTGAAAGATTAGTATGAGTAATTTTAAAACTTAGTAGCGGCCGCCATTGCTGGAAACTGGAGTTTGGCTGGGCCGCGCTATGAATTCTGGGATATGGTAGTAATTTGGACAGCCTTCGGCGCGTCGCTGTGACGTAATCGGTCTACAAATGCGGCCTCAGGAGGATGCAGCCCATGAATTGTATAATATAATCGCAGTATAATCGCAGCCTTTGCGGTTAGAAAATTGCACTTGATCATGTCGCGATATTATCGCAAATGCGATATATCGTTCAGCCCTACTTGTAATCTAGTCAAGAGCTCCACCTTTTTGGACCAATCTGATAAGGGACACCTGTAAGATAGTCCAGGATGGAGCTGTGGATATAAATGTACATTTCTTCGTGTTAATGTTCTTAGTCTGTAAAGGCTCATTTTGTGTTTGATAGATGTGATAAACAATGAATTCAGTTCTGTTTTCAGACGTTTTACAGGTTTTGATTACCCTGAGCGCCCTGAGCCACTTTACAGCATGAGCCAGCCTCATGTATCTCCGTACCACTCTGCCCTCCCCAAGCACACCTCACTTCTTTACTAACAAAAATGACCAGCGGTGAAAAAAGTAAAGGACACACACACACACACACACACACACACACACACACACACACACACACACACACACAGAAGAATGTCCAATCATCAGTTTGTGTCCTGAACCTCAAGTGCGTTCAGTTTATGCAGCAGGACAATGAAACACACTAGGGCTGGGCGATATGACCCAAAATTCATATCTCGATATTTTTTAGCTGGATGGCGATATAAGATATATATCTCGATTTTTTTTTTTAAAGCTATAAGTTAAGAACAAAAAGAGAGTTCTTAGTCACACTGTGTCCCAGATGTCACACGGGCACTTTTATTAACATACAGCATAGATGTACATGAAGAAATTACTCAAAAATAAATTATCAGCATTTATTAAATAATCATGGTCTATAAATAAAAGAAAACAATGTTGTTTTTGTGCATAACAAAAAGCTCGCAATTGTGCAGTCAAAATGTAAACTAATAGACGCTGAGTGTGGTGTAATTGCATTGTACAGTAGATGTTAATGCAGCCGGTCAGTGTAGTTAGGCTGATGGCAGCTAGAGGGCGAGACCGGTGTGTTTCTGTATAGAATGTTATGTTATGTGGGGCAGAGCAAGAACAAGAAAATAAAGTGTGGTTATGAATCGTACAGTGGACCCGCGTATAATTGAATAATACGACATGGTGTCAGAAGTCCTGTACTGATCCATATAACCTCGACTGAACGAACCTGTGTCTGGCGGAGCTCGCGGGATAACGAGGGGAGAATATGGCGGATGAGACTGCACAGAGAGCACCGGCGGGGCCGAGCGCGACATTCAGCATCCAGCCACCGGAATCCTTCGACTTTTCAAAACCGCAGGAGTGGTCCAAATGGATACGGAGGTTCGAGAGATTCCGTCTCGCCAGTAATTTGAACGTCAGCTCGGAGGAAAACCAAGTCAACACGTTGATTTACTGCATGGGAGATGAGGCGGACGATGTGCTTCGCGGTCTGAGTTTAACAGCGGAGCAAAGGACAACGTACGAGGGGGTACGTGATGGTTTCCAGGCTTTTTACATTGTGAAGAAAAATGTGATCTATGAGCGCACCAAATTCAATATGCGCCGACAGGGAGACAATGAGACAGTGGATGCTTTTGTGACAGCACTGTATGCGCTAGCAGAACATTGCAACTATGGAGTGCTACATGATGAGCTGATACGGGATAGGCTCGTTGTCGGTCTCACGGACAAACGGCTGTCAGAACGCATGCAGCTTGACCCAGATTTGACTTTGCAGAGGGCTATCAACATGGCGAGGCAAAGTGAAGAGGTAAAGCGACAACAATCCTCCTTGCGAGGTGACTCTAGAGGTGAGGCTAGCGATGCTAAGTCAGTAGATAGAGTGCATAAAATCAGTCGTAAGCCTGTTAGAACCAAACTGCTCCAGATTGATAGTCGTCAAGCTAAAACACGTGGTTTCCGAGAAGATGGCAGAAAAGGGCCAACCTGTCAGAAATGTGGTGGCGCTCCATCCCATTCAAAGCAGGATTGTCCAGCGAATGAAGTGAAATGCCATGCATGTGGAAAGAAAGGACATTACAGACGTGTATGCAGGGCACCAAAAACAGTGCATGAGGTTGAAGAGGATGAACATGGTTTGTTCCTGGGCAGTGTTAAGTGTGAGGGTGAGCCGTGGACTGTCGACTTAAGCATAAACAACAAAAACGTGTCATTTAAAATTGATACAGGAGCCGATGTGACAGTCCTACCCCTTAAGGTGTTTAAGGAGCTCTACAGACACAACCACCCCCCCAGTCTCCACAAATCAACCAAGGCTCTGCTGGGTCCCGGGAGGAGTCGTTTGGATGTCGTTGGTGTCAGTGAGCTTGCACTGAGGAAGGGAGACAAAGAAATACTTGAGGATGTCTTTGTCATCAGACACCTGCACACTGCTTTGCTGGGGAGACCTGCTATTAGCAAGCTGGAGCTTGTGGCTCGTCTGGAGAGCATAACTATAGAGACGCTTAAAAAGTGCTACCCAAAGCTGTGCAGTGGTCTCGGTGAAGTACGTCAGCCGTACGACATCAAACTGAAACCTGGAGCTCAACCTTTTTCCTTGAAGATGCCACGGAGAATCCCATTGCCTCTGATGGACAAAGTTAAGCAGGAGCTGGCCCGTATGGAAGAACTAGGGGTGATCAGCAGGATTGAGGAGCCAACTGATTGGTGCTCAGGCATGGTGGTGGTACCGAAGAAGACAGAAGATGTACGCATATGTGTCGACCTTACACACCTCAATGAGTCTGTGTGTCGAGAGAAGTACATACTGCCATCGGTGGAGGAAACATTGGGCAGATTGGCTGGTGCCAGCATATTCAGCAAGCTGGACGCTAACATGGGGTTTTGGCAGATACCTCTGACGGAAAACTCAGCCAAATACACCACTTTCATCACACCGTTTGGGCGTTATTACTTCAAGAGACTGCCCTTCGGGATTGCTTCAGCACCGGAGCATTTCCAGTACAGGATGGTCACAGAGGTCACAGATGGTATGGAAGGGGTGGTTTGCCACATGGACGACGTGCTGGTCTGGGGCAGAACGCAGGAAGAGCATGACTCTCGCCTACACGCTGTGCTGGGCAGGATCCAAAAAGCTGGCATCACCCTGAACATTAACAAGTGCGACATCGCGAAACAGCAGGTGACGTTTTTAGGGCATGTTCTCTCAGCCAGCGGTATCAGCCCTGACCCAAGCAAGACCCAGGCTGTGAGGGAGATGAAGGAGCCACAAAGTGTGAGTGAGTTAAGGAGCTTTCTGGGAATGGTTAACCAGCTTGGAAAGTTTATCCCACAGCTCGCAGAGAAGGACAAACCTCTAAGAGACTTACTGTCTAAGAAAAACTGCTGGAGATGGGACATTGACCAGGCTAGAGCATTTCAGAACCTGAAAGATGCGCTCACATCACCGCCAGTGTTGGCCATGTATGACCCAAGCCGTGACTGCAAGGTGTCAGCGGACGCATCATCGTATGGCTTAGGGGGTGTGCTGCTTCAAAGATGGGACGAGGAGTGGAGACCTGTTGCCTACGCGTCACGCTCCCTCACTGCAACGGAACAGAGATACGCTCAGGTTGAAAAGGAGGCTTTAGGTCTGACCTGGGCTTGTGAGCGGTTCCGCAACTTTCTTATTGGCAAACACTTTCAAATGGAGACAGACCATAAGCCGCTGCTAAGTCTGCTGGGGGCACAAACTCTGGATGCGCTCCCTCCCAGAATTCAACGCTTTAGGATGCGCCTCATGCGACATTCCTACTCGATTTCGCATGTACCAGGCAAACACCTGTGGACAGCTGACACGCTCTCACGATCTCCAGTGAAAGCAAAAGAAACACTTCAAGACAAGGAGTTGTTGGAGAGCACAAATATTTACGTGGACATGTTGATGGACAATCTGCCAGCTAGCAACAATTTCTTGGAGCAGCTGAGAGAAGAGCTGGAGAGGGACAGCGTATGTGCTCGCATGATGCAGCTGTGTGAGGAAGGATGGCCCACACATTTCAACAGCGAACCAGCGCTAAGACTGTACTGGGCAGAACGGGCGTTCCTCACCGTACATGATGGTCTGCTAATCAAAGGGGACAGGTTGGTTATACCTGCAACTATGAGAATTGATGTGCTCACCAGACTGCACGAAGGTCACCAGGGAGTGGTTAAGTGCAGACAGCGAGCACGACAGTCGGTTTGGTGGCCAGGGCTAAGCCAGCAGATAAATGAGCTTGTCCTTAACTGTCGGACATGTTGCCAAGTGAGAGAAAACCACACAGAACCGCTGATGCCATCACAGTATCCGGGGCGGCCGTGGCAAAAGCTAGGAGCCGATCTGTTTATGCTGAGAGGGAAAACCTACCTTCTTGTCGTGGATTATGCCTCAAGATTTGTTGAGATTGCCCCTCTCACACCTTCAAGGTCAGAGGACGCGATCCATCATCTCAAAGGGATTTTTGCTCGTCATGGGATCCCCGAGCAGCTGGTAACAGATAATGGGCCACAGTTTTCAGGGGCAGCTTTTGAGACATTTGCAAAAGTGTATGGCTTCTGTCACATTACAAGCAGCCCGAAATATCCCCAAAGCAATGGCGAAGCCGAACGAGCAGTTAAGACTGTCAAGAATCTATTGCGGAAAGCTGTTGATCCACACTTGGCTCTGCTCGCTTACAGAGCCACCCCACTGCAGAATGACTATAGTCCAGCCCAACTCTTGATGGGGAGACGGCTTCGCACCACAGTGCCAATACTGCCATCTCTGCTAGACCCCGCACTTCCTGATAGTGTGGCTGTCACCCGGAGGGAAAAGGAGAGAAGGACTAAAGAGGCACAGTCATATAAATCAAATCAAATCAAATCAAATCACTTTTATTGTCACATCACATGTGCAGGCACACTGGCACAGCACATGCGAGTGAAATTCTTGTGTGCGAGCCCCACAAGCAACAGAGATGTGCAAACACAACAACACAAACGAGCAAAATACAAGAATGGCCAACCTGAAACTAATAAATATATGTACAATATATAATAGTGTATGCATTTCTGGATGTGTATGCTAAATATTTTCCTACGTGTGTGTGTGTGTATACACATTTTTACAATTTAAATAGTAAAAAAAAAAAAAAAATAATAATAATAATAATAAAATATACAGAGTTGAATATGTGCAAAACAAGTGGCATTTATATACAGTGTGGAGTGCATAATGTTGAAGTTCCAGTAGTGAAGCTGAGGTGTCTATGACGTGTTCAGCAGTCTGATGGCCTGGTGGAAGAAGCTGTCTCTCAGTCTGCTGGTACGGGACCGGATGCTGCAGAACCTCCTTCCTGATGGAAGCAGTCTGAACAGTTTATGGCTGGGGTGACTGGAGTCCTTGATGATCCTCCCCGCTTTCCTCAGGCACCGCTTCCTGTAGATGTCTTGGAGGGAGGGAAGCTCACCTCCAATTATCCAATCAGAGCACCGCACTACTCGCTGGAGAGCTTTGCAGTTGTAGGCGGTGCTGTTGCCATACCAGGTGGTGATGCATCCAGTGAGGATGCTCTCAATGGCACAGTGATAGAAGGTCCTGAGGATGCGGGGGCTCATGCCGAATCTTTTCAGTCTCCTGAGAAAGAAGAGGCGCTGCTGCGCCTTCTTCACTGTTTTGTTTGTGTGTACTGACCACGTAAGATCCTCAGCCAGATGTACTCCAAGGAACCGGAAGCTGCTCACTCTCTCCACAGCAGCGCCGCTGATGGTGATGGGGGTGTGTACTTCTCTGCACCTCCGGAAGTCCACTATCAACTCCTTTGTCTTTGCGACGTTGAGGGTGAGATGGTTGTCTTGACACCAGTGGGTCAGGGCGCTGACCTCCTCCCTGTAAGCCGTCTCATCACCGTTGGTGATAAGACCCACCACTGTAGTGTCGTCCGCAAACTTCACAATGATGTTGGAGCTGTTAGTGGCTGTGCAGTCGTAGGTGTAGAGTGAGTACAGGAGAGGGCTCAGTACACACCCCTGTGGAGCACCAGTGTTCAGTGTGATGGGGGATGAGGTGATGCTGCCCAGTCTGACCACTTGGCGTCTGTCAGACAGGAAGCTAAGGATCCAGCTGCAGAGGGAGCTGCTCAGTCCTAGATCCTGCAGTTTCCTGTCCAGCTTCGAGGGAACGATGGTATTGAATGCTGAGCTGTAATCTACAAACAGCATCCTCACATACGTGTCTCTCTTCTCCAGGTGTGACAGGGCAGTGTGTAGTGTCAGGGCTATGG
Organism: Rhamphochromis sp. 'chilingali'; assembly: GCF_963969265.1. Taxonomy (NCBI): domain Eukaryota; kingdom Metazoa; phylum Chordata; class Actinopteri; order Cichliformes; family Cichlidae; genus Rhamphochromis; species Rhamphochromis sp. 'chilingali'. Next base: position 36,006,581 of record NC_137941.1, read on the forward strand.
CATCATCAGTGGACCTGTTGTGGCGGTATGCAAACTGTAGAGGGTCCAGTGAGTCGGGTAGTGCAGAGCAGATGAAGTCCCTGACCAGCTTCTCGAAGCATTTGCTTACGATGGGGGTCAGGGCTACAGGTCGCCAGTCGTTCAATGAGGAGATGGTTGAGGATTTGGGTACAGGGACGACGGTGGCCATTTTGAAGCAGGCTGGGACTACAGACAGAGAGAGGGAAAGGTTGAAGATGTGTGTGAACACTCCAGCCAGCTGAGCCGCGCATGACCTGAGGACGCGGCCGGGAATCCCGTCCGGACCAGTAGCTTTGCGTGCGTTCACCTTCCTGAAGCACTTCCGCACATCCTCCTCAGACACAGTGTGCGCACTGACGTCATCCGCGGTGCGCACACTGTCCGGTCTCATGGTGTTCGCTGTGTCGAATCTAGCGTAGAATACGTTCCTCACACAGAGAGGCCGTGGTCTGCGGTGTGCTGGTTTTCCCTCTAAAGTCTGTGATCGTGTTTAGTCCCTGCCACATACTCCGAGGGTTGTCAAACTGTTGCTCCACCCTGTCCCTGTACTCACGTTTGGCTGCTTTGATCGTCTTCCGGAGTTGGTAATGTGCGTGTTTGTAGTCCGATGTGTTCGCGGAGGCAAAGGCGGTGTTCCGTGCCGCCAGTGCCGCACGGACATCTCCGTTAATCCAGGGTTTTTGATTTGGGAAGGATTTGACTGTTCTGGATGGGACGACATCTTCCACGCATTTCCTGATAAATCCACAGACTGAGTCCGTGTATTCATCAATGTCTCTGGCGGCCACGTGAAACATTTCCCAGTCCGCGTGATCAAAACAGTCCCGCAGCGCAGACTCCGATTGGTCCGTCCAACAGTGCACCGCCCTCCGGGTTGGAGCTTCCTGTTTCAGCTTCTGCCTGTAGGCGGGCAGGAGCAGGATGGAGCAGTGATCTGATTGGCCGAATGGGGCGCGGGGGAGGGCTTTGTACGCATCCCGGAAAGAGGTGTAACAGTGGTCGAGTAGCCGGTTTCCACGTGTGTTGAAAAGGATGTGTTGATGGAGTTTTGGTGAGACTTTCTTCAGGTTTCCCTTATTAAAGTCTCCGGCTGTGATAAACGCTGCCTCTGGGTGTGCGGTTTCCTCGCTGCTGATCGCGCTGTACAGTTCCCTGAGTGCACGGTCAGTGTCGGCTTGTGGGGGAATGTAAACAGCCGTAATAATCACTGCTGTAAATTCCCTCGGTAGCCAGAATGGCCGGCACTTAATCATCAGGTACTCCAGGTCCGGTGAGCAGAAGGATTTGACCGGGTGCACGTTCGCATAATCACACCAGCTGTTGTTGATCATGAAACACACACCACCGCCTCTGCTTTTCCCAGTAAGATCCTGTGACCTGTCCGCGCGGTGCACAGAGAACCCCGGCAGTTGTATTGCGGAGTCCGGTACTTTGTCCGATAGCCAGGTTTCTGTGAGGCAGATCACGCAGCAGTCCCGCATCTCTCGCTGGAATGAGATCCGTGCCCGAAGCTCGCACAGCTTGTTCTCCAGAGACTGCATATTAGCCAGTAATAAACTGGGTAACGGTGGTCTGTAAGTGCGCCGTCTCAGTCGAACCAGAACGCCAGATCTTCTCCCTCTGCGTCGGCGTTTGCGGCCTCCAGGGCCAGAGAACAAAGGCGTCTCAGGTGAGATGAATGGGGGGTCTGCAAACGGAGCGTCCGTGTTGCAAAACTTGAACTCCGGAAAGTTATAAGAAGACCGTCTTTTATGTCCAGTAAGGTTTGTCGGTCGTACACAAGGAGACAAGTGCTGCTCGTGAAAAAATAAAGGAAAAGTAAAATTAAACACAGAAGAAAGCCGTTGCTTGGGGGAGCTCGCAACGAGGCTGCCATACTCGGCGCCATCTTGATCACTCGTCATCGCGCACGCAGCCTCAACAGGCTCACTCCAGGCCAAGAAGTGTGGATAACAGACCAGAGAGCCAGCGGCACAGTTATTGGCAGCCACTCCACACCACGATCATATCTCGTGGAGAGACCTCGTGGGACAATTAGGCGGAATCGTCGGCATCTTGTTCCCATGAAACACTCTCCAGACCAAACTGAGAGCAATAATGGGGAGCCAGAATCTGCAGAAGCCGGGGAGCAGTGCTCCACGGACATGCCAGAGACAGTTTCTCCAGAGCTTCCATCTACACCCAGAACCAGATCCGGAAGAGTGGTTGTGAGACCAACCAGATTGGACTTATAACGGATAAGATGGAAAGGACTGTTTTATACAAGAATACCCCTCTTTCGTAGTATTGTTTGCACAATATGGGTAAAAGTGTAAAAGCTAAAAGGTTGTCATTTTCAAATATGCATGTTCAGAAGTTGGGAAATGCAGGGGGTGTGACAAGTTAGCATGTAAGAATTTGTGTTACTTAACGGGTTAATTAGAGTTAAGATTTTCATTATATAGTATTCCTTACAGGTAAGCGCAGGACCAGACCTTCCAGCCACAGAGGCAGAATAACCCTCTAAGGTCTGGTGAGTCAATGGTAGTCTACCCATTGATTCTAGAAAGGGGAGATGTGGTGTAATTGCATTGTACAGTAGATGTTAATGCAGCCGGTCAGTGTAGTTAGGCTGATGGCAGCTAGAGGGCGAGACCGGTGTGTTTCTGTAGAGAATGTTATGTTATGTGGGGCAGAGCAAGAACAAGAAAATAAAGTGTGGTTATGAATCGTACAGTGGACCCGCGTATAATTGAATAATACGACACTGAGCACAATAACAAAGACAGACAGATTTCACAGCTGCACCACGTCTCTGAACAGGTGCCGTTTGTGCTCCTTATACACACACAGTACGTATCACTCCGCGAGGCTCAGCCGTAATCCTCCGACAATCCATCAAGTGGTGCAGCTCCGTAGCTTAGCAAAGTCATATTAAAACATTTTTTGACAGATTGCTGAGCGCCGTGTTCCACATAAAATCGGTTCGCGGCCATCAAGCACAACCAGAATTCATACATAAGGCGCACTGTCGATTTTTGAGAAAATGAAAGGATTTTAGGCCGTGCAGCTCCTCCGGGCTGCATGTCGTTAGCGTGGTTAGCTCGCTAACACGTTGACGCCGTCCAGCCCCACGCACGGTAACTCGCTAATGGAGATTTTCCGCTTTCATCTTGTTATTGCCTGCAGGTGAAGTTATGGGGGAGGCGGAGTTGTGTTCAGTGAAGGAGAGGCGAGGCCGAGTAACGTTGCGTAGAGACAAAAGTGGACGAAAGAGAGGCAAACCTGCGGCTCCACAAGTATAATTATAACGTAACATAGACTATATCGATATAAAGGATATTGTCACATCTTATATCTCGTATGAAAATATATCGATATTTTTAAAAAACTCGATATATCGCCCAGCCCTAAAACACACCAAAAAGAAGCTCCACAGGTAGAGCAGGTCATCTGCTAACTGGAAGGTTACTGGCTCAGTCCCTGGCTACTCCAGTCTGCATGCCAACGTATCCTTGGCCAAGATGTTGAATCCCAAGTTTCTCTGTGATGCATCTGTTGGTGTGTGAATGTGTTTGATAGAATGCACAGAAAAATGTGCTTGGAGGTTTTAAAGTGGCCAATCAAAGTCTGGACCCAACTCTGACTGAGATGCTCAAACATGACCATCCATGCTTGGAAATCCTCCGTGTGGCTTCCTCTTCCACACCGCTGTGAAAGGCTCGTTGGCAGTTATCATTAAAGCCTGACTACAGTTCACACAACCAGGTGTCAGGTTTAGGGAGCAACTACTTTCACATGTGGCCAGGTAGGTTATGATTCCTTTTTTTCTATAATAAATGTATAATATTAATATTTATTAGATGAAACGACATCTAAGTGTGACAAACAAAACAAAAGAAATCAGGAAGCGTGTGAACAATGTTGCTTTCACACAGAATAAACTTGGAAAATGCAGAATATTTAACATAATAGACAATGGCAAAGGAGACTGGCAACATACATGGTAAGAATATGGATGATAAAACAGATTGTGGATGGACAGATCTGCCGTGGAATGTCCCTGTGCACTGACCACAGCTTTTTACAGTCAGGCTCAATGGGTCCTTTGTGCAGCTGAGCACAGCTGGCCGTCCAGGAAACCTCAGTCCTCACTGCACAGCCCACACTTTCAGAAACACAGACGTCTACACACAGGCCGACTCTTTATTTTGGGATTTACACCGGGAACAGCCCATACACAATAAACCAGATCGGTATAATCAGACACATCAAACCCACAGTGTTCACTCTCAGCATCTGTGTTTAACAGTTTATGGAGCTGACTCCGTTTGCACAGGAGTCCCAGAGCTGCAGACAGAAGATTTTACTATAGTCTGAATACTTAAAGCAGAGCTGAAACACTTTCCCTACATTAGGAAGGGTTAGCATTGCAGTTTTTTGAAAAGCATCTTATTTGAATACAACTACAGCTGCTGAACATAACTGCAGTTCTATGAATATTTGTGCAGCCCTCTAATTTTCCTCTTGGTTACGGGCACACTCCCAAAACACAGTTATAACCAGGAGGTAGGGGAGGTTACATACAAACACATAAAAATGTCACTTTCAGTAGCATTTGTTCAATTCAATGTCTTTTTCTACAAATGTCTGCTATTTATGTAAAATGATGTTTCATGCATCTTTATTACTGTAACTTAGAGCAACACACTTATCACTATTTAAGTAACCGGCTTTTGTTAGTGACCAAATACAATGTAAGAAGAAATAAATCCAGTTTTACTGTTTGTGTATTCCAACATATTTATCCTTCTGATGTATTAAGATAATTCAGCCCAACCGTGTTACAGTGAAATTAACAGGATTCTAACTCTAAAAGCATAAGTGTCACCAACGTCCCCTCACAAATACAGTTAGAGTAAAAGTCATAAACAAGGCTAGTTGATGACTCTAGTATTACCACCTCATTATTAGACTAAACCTGAGTTGGCCAATGTCTGAAAACATGTCGGTGGTTAATGTATCGATGGGTCCACAGCCAGCTGCTATTGTGCACGTTTTGAATTTGCATGGAAGTCTTGGAAGTTGGTATTTAGGAAATTTGACTATATAGGTCACGCTAGTGTAACAATCTGCTGTATAATAAGGTTCACAAGAAAAAAACTAAACAGAAAAGGCCATAGTACCCAGAGTTAACCCCCCCTACACACACACAGACACACACACAGAAGCCCGTTCAGCTATCTTAGTCAGGACCTTCATTGACACAATGCTTTATCTAGCCCCTTCCCCTGACCATAACCTAACTGTAACCCTGACACTAAAACCACATTTTGAGCCTCAAAAATGCTTCAAACTTGTGAGGACCGTGGGTGTGTCCTCACAAGTGACTGTTGGTTCTCAAGTATAGTAGAATGCAGATTTCGGTGCTCACAAAGATAGACAGGAACACACACACACAGGGCCTATCACAGCACAATAACCTGCAGGCAGAAACTTTAATACACAGACGCAGATTTTCATCAGTGCTAAACCATCAAAAGCTTACACTAAAAGACTCTCTCGCGTATGTAATTTGTAACGCACAGAAAGTCACAATAAACAAAAGTAACTGAAAGTAAGAAAACTCGCAATGAAATGATCAGAGGCGGTGGCCTACTTTTCATACATCTGGTTAACAAAAACAGAAGTATGTCAAAGTAATTTAAGTACCCGCGTGTTCGTGTAACTGAGCATTAAAAGCTAGAAACGCCAAACAATAGTGTGGAAAAGAGCGAGAAAGACGCACACGGCGCGAGGCCGTATCACATTACAATAACATCAGAGGCTCGCGCTCCCCTTCCTCCACCCCGCCCTCCCCGGAGCATCGCGTGAGAGCAGCAGCCGACTCTCAAACTTGATTGTGATTAATGCGCGAGGGCAAGATATCCATGCCAGATCCTGCATGGAGGCGCATTCTTAAGGTGGTCCTAAAGGAGGAACCCTCACACGCCGTCTCAGAAACACAGCACCACATTTCAGCAAACCTTACAAGTATACGGCTTTATAATTACACACAGCTGACTTGGCGATAACGGGAGAACACAGTCCACCTTAACTGGTTTAATCTGTCATTTCCACCACAGGTTAATTTCATAACTTGACAGCGAAGTAACCGAGAGTGTCGCACTTATAAAAGCAAAGCAGTGTTGAACTTCAGTCACCTTTCTATACTGCACAGAGATTTAAAGTGAACTACAAGTTAGTTCCTGCTTACGGCTTTTTGCCCAAAGTGAAGCCTACCGTCACCCTAACGCTAACACGTGTGCTCATAATGTTGTTATCAACAGCGGTAACTGCTATTATTATAAGGTAAACAGTAAAACAGTAAAAAGTCTTACTGTTTGAGGGCGGGCTTCTTCCTTTTCTTGTTCGCATAGGTCCCCGGGTTTCTCAGCATGGTGTCACCTAGTTCTCACAGCCTTTACGTTAGAATAACTTCAGCTCGTTCACCCCTCCACTCCGGGGCTTTCATCCATCCGACAGTCCTTTATTTAGCCTGTTGATCCTAATCCCAGGTTATAGACCTGCCGGGGTCCTCGGAGGGCTGCTGCCGCCTTGACAGCTCCCGTTGGCGGTCACTGTTGCTGACCTTGGTCGGCAGCGCAGTGAGGGTACGCGGGGTAGTGCTGGTAGGTTTACTGAGAGGGGAGCAAATGGAAAAATGTTTGGCACAGAAGTCTTGTGCCGATGTCCAACCCCTCTCCTTTGGATAAACAACGCCGCCTTATCATTATTATTATTATTCAGAGTCACTCGAGTTTTCGTTCTCGCCCTTACACGGGGCGTTTTCAGGAAACGTGTGTACAGTCTGTCGAGACAGCTTTTTAAGGTGGAATGGACTCATTGTGGATGTCGAGAACGTTTGCTTTTGTAACATCCACCATATTTGCGTCTTTTGAGTTGAAAAAAAAGTTATTTATTTGAGGTGTCTGACCAAAGCAGGTCGTGACGTCATGGCCATGGTGGCAGCAATCTGTCCTGGGGACTGTCCCCCTATCGCTCTCTCCCTCCCTCCCTCACTCATTCACACACACACACACACACACACACACACACACACACACACACACACACACACACACACACACACACACACACACTGTCTGACGTTTTATTCTGTGAACACAGAGGTGTGTATATTTCATGTGAGCCAGCCTGTTTGGACCTTGATTCTTTGTATTGTGCAAGTCTGAGTAACCATTCCTGGTTTTCACTCTAAGAACTCGGGCAGCACATATCACTTTGATTTTATTAAAATTGAACTTTCTACCTATGTTCATGAGAAAACATTGTCTATTTAATTACTTTTACATTATTTCTGTGACTGCAACCGGTGAATGGACCTTCTGTCAGTGTCATTTTTCAAATGCAAATTTCTGTTTGTTCCAGGTTATCACAGAGTTTTTTATGCACAGTTCAAATCCAACCATAGGGCCTGAAAAATGACGCAACAACAGCTGCACTTCCTCTAGGCACAACATGAGGCTTGCTGCAGAAGTGAGACAGTCCAGATAAACTACGATTGTTTAAATTACAGTTTTTAAAGTTACAGTCTTATTCCGAAGGGGATTCAATTCATTTTTCACCTCAAAATTCTACACATTCTACACACAATACACTATAATGACAAAGTTAAAAATGTGCTTGAAATCCTTGCATATTTATTCTAAAAATATAACCTGAACTTAAGTATTCACAGCATTTGCATATTTTGTTTGAGTATCTTTGCCAGCAATTATAGCCTCACCTTCTTTCAGTGTGATGCTAAAAGCTTTTCACACCTGTTGTAGGGCAGTTTGTCCCATTGTTTTTTTTTTTGCACAACTTCTCATCTGGTCAGCACACAGACTTTTTTTTACGCATCTCAAGAGGTGCTCGGCTGATTCACAGAGCGGCCCTGAAGCTGTCCTTTGTTATCTTAGCTGTGTGCTTAGGGTCATTGTCCTGTTGGAAGAACCTTTGCTTCAGTCTGAGGTACAAAGTGCTCTGGAGCAGGTTATTATCAAGGGTGTCTCTGTACATCTGAACATTACTGAACTGTGCAAATGTGGAACAAGTGAAGTTCTGTCCATACTTTCCAGATGTATGGTTTTCTAGGTACCATTCAAGATGTTTGTGCATCTGTTTAGTTGAGTCGAAGTCTAGTATTTTATTAGTTTGTTCATGTTAATTTCAGATATTGAACAATTATGTAGGATTGCTTTCTTTCATTTGCACAATATCTCTCAAGTTAGAAATATCCTGTGTCAGAGAGACACTGAAAAACCAGTTCATGCATTTATTACTTCTAGGCTGGACTATATGTTATTATCAGGAAAACTCCAATTTATCGAAAACATGGCAGAAAGCGTACTGACGAGGACTAGAAAGAGAGAGCATATTTCTTCTATGCTGGCTGTTATGTGGTAGCATCCAGTCTCTCGTCCAAATATGGTCACTTCTGGCTCCAAAAAACTAACATGACTGCAGCTAAAATGACAATAGAGGCGTGGGTAACTTGCACATCTGTGAAGGCACCATTAATGCTGAAAGGCACATACAGGTGTTGGAGCAACATATGCTGCCATCCAAGCAACAACTTTTTCAGGGGTGTCCCTGCTTATTTCAGCAGGACAATGCAAAGCCACAGTCTGCATGTGTTACAACAGCGTGGCTTCGAAGTAAAAGAGTGGCCTGCCTGCAGTTCAGACTCGTCTCCCACTGAATATGTGTGGCACAATATCAAGTGCAAAATATGGCAAAGGAGACCCAGGACTGTTGAGCAACTGAAGTTGTACATCAAGCAAGAATGGGAAAAATTGATGCTTCACAATTGTAGTGTCCTCAGTTCCCAAACACTTACTGAGTGTTGTTAACAGGAAAGGTGATAAAACACAGTGGTCAGCAGGCCCCGGTCCCAGCTTTTTTGGAACGTGTTGCAGGCATTCAATTCAAAATGAGTGAAGATTTGCAGAACAACAATAAAGTTTATCAGTTTGACATATCTTGACATATCTTGACATTTGACATATTTCCATATCTTGTCTTTGCGGTGTGTTCAATTGAATATAGGTTAACAAGGATTTGCAAACCATTGTATTCTGTTTTTATTTAGTTTAACACAACGTCCCAACTTCATTGGAATTCTGTACTATTGAAATTATACCATCATATTATATCATATTAAATATTGAAGTTAAATGTGAGATGACTGTGCCACACAGTGTCTGCAAAAACATCTAATCTGGTCTTTAAGTCTGATGTCATTAGCCATGCCTGGGTCCTAAACTCCGTCCACTTCAGGTCCCAAAGGTCCCAAACGAACACTGCAGCATCACTGAGAGTTACAAAATGTCTAAATTCTTTCATCTTTAATAAAATGATCAGTGTTGCTGCTTTACCAGGTGTAACTACTAAGTTTAACATCCAGGCATCCATGAAAACAGGATTTATTAAATTTAACAGAGTTAGCAGTTAGCAGGAAGTTAGCTCACCAGTTTCCACCTAAACATGATATGCCATGTTCTTACTGAGAGATTTCTGAAACAAATTCAAACGTACAGCTCTGCTGTCACTTCCAACATAAATGAAAACAGGAAATTAAACAGCAGTGACGTTTGTAGGGTTACTGAAGTTGGGCTAGCTGGTATATAATGATGTGCTACGTGGTGGATAGCTACACAGTTTATGTTATGCTGTTAGCATAACATAAACACAGTGAAGCTGGAGGATGAACGCTAACTTCCTCCCCTCGATAAAAGTTAACGTGAGGGTTCCTGATGGTTAGAGACAAATGCAATCGCATGGCAGGATGCTGTAAACGGACCAAACTTCAGTCAGGAGAACAACTGAGATAATCCATCCTAGGGTGACCAACTGTCCTCTTTTCCCTGGACATGTCCACTTTTCCCGTTCCGGGATTTTCGAGATTGATAAAAATGTCCGGGTTTTCCTATATTCCGACAGAGGACCCATGTATGTGACGTCATCCCCAAACTGCTGCTTTGTGAGCGCTTGTTCTGTGCTCACAGACGGGACTGACAGCGCGCAGCAATGCGCCTAATGATGTTTAAAAGATCCCAAAGCGCAAGTGCATCTTTTCAGATGTACATCTTTTTGAACTGCAAAAGAAATTTCCCGATGGCCGATGTGTAAAAATAACTCAGTTGTTTGGTGGTGGCTATGGTGGAGCTTCCTCAGAGGCCAGCAGGTTGATGAGGGAAAAGGGAGGCAGGAGGAGCAGAGACCCGAGGCGAGTGTCAGGTGAACTGAACTTCAGGTAAGAAGTTATGACCTGCAGTCTATCTGGGTCAGATATAAACCAAGTTTAGGTGGAGTTTATTTTTGTTGTGCTGACTTTTTACAGTCAGTTACAATAACTCGTACTGTGTACTAGCTAGCATGAAGGAGTTTCTATACAGCTTCTATACAGATATGTGGTGAGAGGGAAACATGAAGATGAAACCAGGAGATGTCCTTACTGAATCATCAGAGCTGTGATGGAGAAACAGGTTTACCTTTTAGGTGACAGGAATGAAGGGAAGTTATGAACTGTTTCTGTGAGACAAATAACACCAGGATCCTTTTCTAAGTAGCTGACAGCTGGTAACTGTGCAGGGGCGGGTCTAGCAAAGTGTTGCCAGGGGGCCAGGTAGGGCATTAACAGGGAGAGGGGGGCACAAAGAAATACTTTTCTTTCTTATTCTCATTTAAAATGCTTTTAATAAATAATTATCTGAATCTTACGACCAAAGTTTTATCTGACGTAAAATGTATAGAAATCATACATATACCAAAAAGACTGTACATCACTGTCACAACAGCGTTTCATTCAAAGGCTTTATCGCTTTTCCTGTAATACCTGGTGGGCCGGTCTCTAGTCAAAATGCCCGGGCCGATTTTTGTTCCAGTCCAGCCCTCTTTTCTTATGCAGATGAGGCATTATTTCTGTACCATTATTTAATTCCAGAGATTTTTAAGTTTGGGGTTTTTTTTGCACTTGTTGACTTGTAAAAGCCTATATTGTGGAGGTATGTAATAACGACAGGAGAGGTCTCAGTGTCTCATTCCAGCTTTATTAACTGACTCTGTAGAACTTCACATACAGTAAGCGCCAAAATCTCCACCCCAGCACTTCCCTTCAACTTGGGTGTGAGTGAAGACACCTGGTGGTCCGCCACAATATGACATATTTTATTTCACAATTCATTAACCTCACAGAGAAGGCATGGTTTAAATATGTTAAATATGTTTCTTCATGACTGAGCTAAGTGTCCTCGTTTTTGGAAATCAAAACATGGTCATCCTAATCCATCCACAATACGAGGTTAGTCATAACATACTGCTGCATGGGCTGGGCTGCAGTTACATCGGAAGGGTTTAAAAACTGAGCTTTAAAATGAACAGGGTTAATAAAAACCGAGAGAGGCCGACAGTGATCACTGACTGCTTTAGGGGCTTGTTCAGATTAAATAGAACAAGATACAGAGCATTAAAACATGTTAAAAACACAAGAGCCTTATTAAACGCGGAGTAGTCTGGACCCGGAAGCAGGATTCATCACATCATCTCTTAGAGACTGGATTAGGGTAAATTTTTGTCCTGTAAGAAAATATAGACCTCTCTGTGCAAGTGGCAATCCAGGTACCTAACGCTGTCCATCTACACACTTCTTCAAGTTGGCAGTGAGCCCTTCACCATAGCTACTATCTGAAGACAGACCTGTTTTCTTTTCTGTTTGTTTGGTGTTTGTGTTGATTGACTGTGCTGTGAGCTGATCGATTGTTGATGTAGTGGACTTCATTTGTAATCTTCTTGGCAGGGGTGTGGAACTCCAGGCCTCGAGGGAAGGTGTCCTTGAGGGACAGATCTCACCCTGGGTCAACACACCTGAATCAAATGATTAGTTCATCACCAGGCCTCTGGAGAACTTCAGGACATTTAAACCAGCTGTGTTGGATGAAGGACACATCCAAAACCTGCAGGACACTGACCCTTGAAGTCTGGAGTTCCCCATCCCTGTTCTAGTGTGTCTTTTACTTACACAGTTGTGAGAAAGTAGAAGAGGGGAGTGAGGCATGGCACACAGGAGGGAGCATCAATGTCAGGACCTTTGGGTTTTCACAGAAAATTGAGTCTTTGGCACAGAAATCAACACTCAAGCTGTTAGAGGCAACTTAGAGGATTGGAACTTTTGTTGTCATTGTTATTATTATATATCCCATGATTACGTGAAATCCAGCATGTTATTAGAACATATTTCTAAGACCAATCAAAAAAGGATTTGGAAGAAACGTCCAGCTTCTGAAAGTTTTTTTGTTGGGGCTCCTTCATGACAAATTACTCTATCAAAGTCACGCGGCATGTAGCAGTTAGCTTGTGGGACTGCTGAGCTGTTACTGAAGTCCAGGTTCCTTGAAAGTAGCCTTCAACCCATCTGTATTTTTGGGTTTCTTATCTTCCTCTTGACAATATCCCACAAATTCTGGATTGGGTTCAGGTCAGATGAGCAGTTGTTAACATGGTCAGCAGACCATTTGGGGGGTGCCGAGTCCTGTTGGAAAAATAAATGAACATCTCTGTCAGGCTCGATGACTGAAACATGAAGTGCTCTAAAATGTGGTCGACAGCTGTGTTGACTTTGGACTTGATAAAACACAGTGGACGAACCACCACCAACACCAGCATGACACGGCACCTAAATCATCACAGACTGGAAGCTTCACACTGAACTTAAAACACTTTGGATTCTTTGCCTCTCTACTGGATTTCTGAATGAACTATGAGCCATAATAATCACAATGATTACAAAAAGAAGCTTGAATCATTTGACTTTATGTGAAATGAATACAAAATAGTTTATTTTTTGGAATTAAATGATAAAAAAGTGGATGTTTCCAGCAGTCCCTGACAACCCAAACGTGTTGCTTTAATGACTTCATTCTGTGGACTGGGCTATTGTGATGTTACAGCAGGAAAATCGCTGCAACGCTAGAAGCACTATGGTCTAAACACATCTTTGTGTTGTGGCTTTAAAAATTCCATTAATTTTGTTGAAACTAGGAACACAGACTGGAAGAAAAACAATATTAAACATTTTAGTACAATAAAAGTTCAGGATTGTGCAAGGATTGAAATGTAAATAATTTTTTACAGTTTTGTCTTGGCACAGTATGAAGTAACAATATGATCTGGGACCACAGGTGGGTTGAGGAGCCAGAAATTGTACTCGAGTAGCATTACTTTAAATTAATATTGCTCATATAATATTACTCTGTGCTGGTTTCATCTCTGTCAGGGTGATGTCTGAAGAAGTCGAGAGGTTTCTGTCTGTGCGTGATTCTTGTGCTGTACAGACTTCCAAGCGTCTCATGTTTGCCATGACAACTTTATAACACTGATGTTTTTTTCTAACTAACACTATAATCCTAAATCACAGTAACCATTAAAGTCAATATAAGTCAGTGTCCAGTGGCTCACAATTTAATGCATAACAAGCATATTTCCCAGCTTTTAAGATGCTCTCCTCTGTGGTCCAGGATGTCCTGAATCTTGAAGTACTGCAGCTGCAATCAGGGTTTTTCATCACTTCCCCGAAACGTTTCTGGATCCCGTCCTGCAGGGTATCAACACACTTCTACACATTTTGCAAGATGACTCAGCCTCCTCAGCTTCTCCAGCAGCTGGTAAAGTGTTGACAGCATGTGCACAGATGATTTCCCTTGGAGGATGTAACGGGCCATGGCAACAGGCTTCATCACAGCAGTGTACTCAGCCAAAAATCCCATTTCAGCAGCATTTAACCTAAAAAGGTTTAAAAAGATAAACCATAGCCATTCTCACAACAATATGATTACTGTGCATTGTCTGTGTGACACAGAGTTACTAAAGAAGTGTGGATTCACCCATTAGTCACACATTAATATTTACAAACAGTACAAGTTCTGTCAACAAGTTCTTGATCGTTAACGGCATGCAAACATTGCAGATTGCTTTCTCTCTATGAATGCGCACAACTCTTTGCACATCAAGGACCACGGAGCTACAACGAGACTGACGGGGTCAGAAAAACTGAAACTTGCTTACTCATGTTCCACTTTGTCGTTAGCGATGATTGACCTGCTGGTTTCATTTCACAGAGCATGACATTTTGCAGACTCTTAACTGAGACAACCTCTTGTATGTATCATTAGCAGCTTCTGCAGCAGTGGCTGATGATATAAGGTTGAGCAGATGACACGCACACACATCTTGATACTCCACCTCTAACTGCATTATCAAGAACCCTCCATCCTCCTTTCCATTGGTGGCTTATATATATATAATCCAAAGGCCGTCAAGAAGTTTGAACCACTATCTGATGTCCTGGTCCCTTGAATGGATTTCTTCTAATGCTGCGGTAAGAAAGTCAAACTTTTAAGAGGTCTACAAGTCAGTGCAAAAAAGAGATGTCATCCAGGGACAAGTGACTTGTAGGTGCTGTTTTCTGGCTGACCAGCAGTCTGTGTGGTAGCAACATAGTTGACAGTGCTCAGTTTTTTGATGGTTATGTTCTTCTTGTTCTTGGCAGCTTCTTGTATTTTTGAGCACAAAGTTTTTCTTGGCATTACACTGAGGTTGCTAGGTTTCCGTGATATTCTTTAGGAGGCTATCTCAGCTATAGGAAATGGTTGGTTGGCCTCACCAACGTAGGTGGTTGTAGGAGGAGCAGAAGTTTCACCTGCGTAGAGCCAATGAGTTCTTCACAGGTGGCTCAGTAGAAGAGGAAGACTTTTGTCTTCCTAGTCTATTTGTTCTGTATAGATCTTAATTTTGTGGGGTTGGGCCCTCTGTTGGCAGAAAAAAGAAATCAGACTATGAAACTACATGTGACTAAGCAGTTTGTATACACTTTAAAAAATATATTTTTCCCCCTTTTTGAAAGAAAAAAAAAGGTCATACCGTCTGTGTGTTTCCACTAAAAAACAAAAATTGTGCCATTCATATCCCGCACAAACAGTTTGTGGTGACTTACTTAGTTCCTCCTACGCCAGGAGGCGCATCGGGCATCGATGTCAGTCAGTGGCGACTGCTTAAGCTTCGTCCCAGGCAATGTCAACGGTTCTCAGATCATCAATAAATGTTCGATGCCATGTGATCTTTGGTTGAGCTTGGTTTCGCTTGCCAGTGCGTGGGAGCCATGTAATGGCAATCTTGGCCGGGCGATAAGGGGGTAGACGTAAAATATGGCCCGCAAAGCGGAAGCGCCTTTCTGCAACAACATTGGCTAAAGGGCGGGTGCCTGCTCTTTGTAAGACCTCTTCATTCGTTGTTCGGTCTCGGTAGGAAATTCTCAGGATTCACTGCAGGCCACGTTGTTGAAGCACTTTCATGTGTCGAGTAATTGCATTTGTTGAGCGCCAGGTTTCACTAGCGTATAGGAAAGACAATGGAGTTCAATAGTCTGATCTTGACCCTAACATTCAGGGAGGTTTGTCTGTGAAGGTTCTCAGTCATCCAGGTCATCGTAGTCAAAGGAGCTTGCAAAGAAAAGCGTCTGGACTTCTTTAAGTTACTTGAAGACGTTTCACCTCTCATCCGAGAAGCTTCTTCAGTTCTAAGGTCAAATGGTGGAGAGTCCCAGATTTAAACCTAGTGGGAGTTTCCCCCCACAGAGGGACAAAAGGACCCCCTGATGATCCTCTAATCGCCTGAGCCAAGGTGTGAAACTGGGTGTGGGTCCCAATCAGAGAGGAGCAAGGATGGTAGCAAGGTGTTTAGCAATGTTATAAGTGGCTGAGTTTTTCCTTCAGACTCTAAGCCTGAAGGGAAAAAGAAGGAACACACACATGTAAAGGAAGCACTCAAAACGTGCGGCTATCCTAAATGGGCGTTCTTAAAGTCAGCAAAGAGGCACAGAAAAGAAGACCAGACACCAGCGAGGGAGGATAAGAAGGACAGACGCAACAACATTGTCATCCCCTATGTAGCCGGTGTATCAGAGACACTCAGGAGGGTTTTCTCCAAGCACGACATCCCGGTGTATTTCAGACCCAGCAACACGCTCAGACAGAAACTGGTTCACCCGAAAGACAAAACTCCAAAACACAAACTTAACAATGTGGTGTATGCTGTACAGTGCAGCGAGGAATGCTCAGACCTCTACATCGGAGAGACCAAACAGCCACTTCACAAGCGCATGGCACAACACAGAAGAGCCACCTCCACAGGACAAGACTCAGCAGTCCATCTGCATCTAAAGGTCAAAGGTCACTCTTTCGAGGATGCCAATGTTCACATTTTGGACAGAGAGGACAGATGGTTTGAAAGAGGAGTGAAAGAAGCATCTATGTCCACTGTGAGTGACCATCTTTGAACAGAGGCGGGGTTTACGACACCAACTCTCTGCCATCTATAATCCAGTTTTGAGATCCCTTCCCAGACGCCTTAACGCCCACTCACATCCTGGGCCATCTGACCTCAGGAATTCGCATGATAAGGTGGGGCCAGGTTTCACAATGAACTCACCCGAAACTCTGGCTGATTGGGACCCACACCCAGTTTCCCACCTTGGCTCAGGCGATTAGAGGATCATCAGGGGGTCCTTTTGTCCCTCTGTGGGGGGTCACTCCCACTAGGTTTATATCTGGGACTCTCCACCATTTGACCTTAGAACTGAAGAAGCTTCTCGGATGAGAGGTGAAACGTCTTCAAGCAACTTAAAGAAGTCCAGACGCTTTTCTTTGCAAGCTCCTTTGATTCAGGGAGGTTGAGTTCCAAATAGGTTGGAGACGTCGCAGGACACCGACCGCCTTCCCTACTCTGACGTCGACATCTCAGTCAGAGATCCCGTCAATTGAGATGATGCTGCCAAGATATGTGAAATTCTCCACCTCTTCAGCATGTTGTTGGTTGCTCATGACTGGAACGCGGGCACATGCATAGCCAACTTGGTCTTCTCGGCGCTGATTCTTAATCCGACTTTCGTCGCCTCCCTCTGCAGGGCCGTGGTCAACTTTTGGAGGTCTTCCTGAGTTTAGTCCGAGTCGAGTCCAAGTCAGTGAGATTACGTGCTTTGTGCCAGGGGACACCTATGCCAGCTTGGTCAACTGATCGTCGCATGATGAAGTCAATTACCGACAGGAAGAGAAAAGGGGATAGCACGCATCCTTGTCGGACGCCAGTACTGATCTTGAAGAAATCTGTGCAGCCGTCATCCATCCGGACGCAGCAACAGGAGTTGGGGTAGAGACCACGAAAGGCATCTATATACTGCTGAGGGACTCCATAGTGGCGTAGGACAGCCCATAGCTTTTTTCTCCTGTTTTGGCTTCCCTTCATTGGCTTCCTGTTAAATCCAGAATTGAATTCAAAATCCTGCTCCTCACATACAAGGTCTTAAATAATCAGGCCCCATCTTATCTCAATGACCTTGTAGTACCATATCACCCTATTAGAGCACTTCGCTCTCGCTCTGCAGGCCTACTTGTTGTTCCTAGAGTATTTAAAAGTAGAATGGGAGGCAGAGCCTTCAGTTTTCAGGCCCCTCTTCTGTGGAACCAGCTTCCAGTTTGGATTCAGGAGACAGACACTATCTCTACTTTCAAGATTAGGCTTAAAACTTTCCTTTTTGCTAAAGCATATAGTTAGGGCTGGACCAGGTGACCCTGAATCCAGGCAGCATGTTGGCACGGTGGTTAGCACTGTTGCTGCACAGCAAGAAGGTCCTGAGTTCAATTCCACCATCAGGCCGGGGTCTTTCTGTGTGGAGTTTGCATGTTCTCCCCGTGTTTGCGTGGGTTCTCTCCGGGTACTCCGGCTTCCTCCCACCGTCCAAAGACATGCAGCTTGTGGGGATAGGTTAATTGGATAATCCAAATTGCCACTAGGTGTGAATGGTTGTCTGTCCCTGTGTGTTGGCCCTGCGACAGACTGGCAACCTGTCCAGGGTGTACCCCGCCTCTCGCCCTATGACAGCTGGGATAGGCTCCAGCGCCCCCCGCGACCCTGAAAAGGACAAGCGGAAGCGAATGGATGGATGGATGAATTGAATTGAATTGAATAGAGTCGGCCGGTGGATGCTGTCAGAGGCCTTCTCGAAGTCAGTGAAATTAATAGAAATCTTTCTTCGGTATTCCAATGTTTGTTCAATGATCATGTGGAGGGTGAAAATTTGCTCAACGCATGACCGGCCACTCTGAAAGCCAGCCTGCTCTTCTCGCAATCGTTCATCCACTGCACGTCGTAACCAATACAAAAGAACGAGGCAAAACACTTTCCCGGGTACCGACAGCAATGTGATGTCTCGCCAGTTGTTACAGTCACCCAAATCACCTTTCTTTGGAAGTTTGATGATGACGCCTTTTGTCCAATCATCAGGTTATTGGTTATTGGTAACTTTATTGTCCTATGTAGGTACATGTGATGTTGACCAGCAGGCGTTTAGGAGTCTTGTAAGGGCGGCTTCCAACTGGGGTCCGCCATGCTTCAGCCTTTCGGGGAGGATTTAATCCAGGCCTGCAGCCTTTCCACGCTTGAGGAGTTGGATCGCTGTCTTGACTTTGGCGGCACTGATTTGTCTGATATCGACAGGAAGGAGGTCCATGGAAGGTGCCAGGTCTTCGGCCTCGAACAGGCGGAGTGGCTCGGGTTGGTTCAGAGTATTGCGGAAGTGTTTGGCCCAGCGTTGGTCTTGTTCCGCTTGTGGCTGAAGAAGTTTGTGGTGATTTCAAAATCAAGATTAAAAAGATGAATATATACAAAGCTAAGCAGCGCTAGCTAAAAGAGTCTTTTAAAAGATGTAACTGGAAGTTTCTCTGACAGCGTTTAGCCTTTCCTCTTAGTTATAAAGTTTACTGAAGAAGGAGTCAGGACAAAGATGATGAAAAGATATTAAAACAGCTTAATTACTGATGAACAGTGGCGGCTCTGGATAATTTTCATGGGGTGGCAAAGGAGGCACAAGAGGTCTATCAGGGTGGCACATAGCTGCACAGTAAAGTATGTGAAAATCCCCTGTGTGTAAATGGAGTCAACAAAACATCCACAAAAAACACTTTAAAACGAGTTATTGTATCATATTCTAAGAAAACAAGGTCTATAAGAGGTTTTTCAACAAAGAAGTAATTCGTTTTTACAAGTATTTTAGGGACTAGTATTTTGGGAGGGGGAGGCCCCCGGTTTCCCCTCTGGTAGCTGCCCCTGCTGATGTAGTCTCCAGCAGAGAAAGGGATATTTTTTTCTAACAATCCCCACATACTCAGGTAAAAAAAGAAAACAAAAACCTTTTCTTATAATAAAGTTGCAAACGCAGCAGAAATATACATGTAAATGTGAACAAGGCCTGAGACTGTGATTCTACAACCCAGAGAAGTCAGGCTCCAGTCCTCGAGGGCCGCTGTCCTGAAACCTTTAAACTTGCACACCTGGATAAAATGATCAGGAACTTGACTGCATGCTGAGGTGGTGCTTCAGCCACTTGATTCATGCGTTGGATCAGGGACACAGCTGCTGTAACGTAAGACTGACGTCCACCTACCACAGCAAAGAGATATTTAGAGCCAAGTGACTGCCACGTTTCCTCAGGTGAGAAGCTGAGCTGTTGTTCGCTGAAATGTCCGTTTGTTTCGGCTCACACAGGACACACCACACACTTTATATCTGGTCATGTGACTGCACGGCTACATCTGATTGGTGAAAAAGTTACAGGTAGATCCATTGGCAGCATGATTTCTTATTAGCAGTACCTAATGTGTGAAATAAATGATCTGAAAAATTGAACTTTTAGAAGTAAATTTTTTTACCTAAACTTCCTCAAGTAAACGTAACTCGTTACTACCCACCTCTGTCTGGGATGCAGTGTAGTATTTTCATGTTAGTACTGTGAAAAGCATCTCTCAGACGTTTAACAGGGTGATTTTCACCGCGTCACCTGACCTCACCCTGCTCACAGACAGTTCTCGCTGACACTGCTCACACCCTAAACTACCCAGATCGTTTCTTTGTAAACAGCTACTTCCTCATAACAGATGCCATCCTCACATTCCCTCCTGAAAAACTGTCACTGGTTCAAATACACACGAAGAATCATTTTAACAGGGTGTCAGATACAGTTTCCACCTGCAGCACAAACACAGCGTGTTAATGTAAATGCTTTGTTTTCATGAAAAAGTGCAGTCAGATTTCAAGTGTTTTGGGTTGTTCTGTCTTTGTGTCAGTAAGGTCATGACTTTCTGAAAGATTTAAACATAAACTTTGACATTAAAAGAAGACGTGTGCAAATATCTTGTATTCCTGCAGAGCACTGCCTGAGATGGAGGCTTTAGAAAGAAAGCTCTACCACGTCGCCTTCGGGCCTTCAGTTACTGTGAATGAGATCTGTTGTAAAGTGCAGCAGGGAAAGTGATTACTGTAGGTCGACTGGAAATTTTACTTTTACTGATTCCCCCAATAAGAAGGTTTTTTTTCATAGGCTTTTAAATTATCTCAGTTTAATTTACACATCATCTTGTTCATCAAGATCATTTCCACACGGTCTTTGATTGTAGGGCTGGGCGATATGACCCAAAATTCATATCTCGACATTTTTTAGCTGGATGGCGATATAAGATATATATCTCGATATTTTTTTTTAAGCCATAAAGTAAGAACAAAAAGAGAGTTCTTAGTCAAAGCTGTGTCCCAGATGTCACACAGGCACTTTTATTAACATACAGCACAGATGTACATGAAAAATTACTCAAAATTAAATTATGAGCATTCATTAAATAATAATGCTCCATAAATAAAAGAAAACAATGTTGTTTTTGTGCTAAACAAAGAGCTCACAATTGTGCAGTGAAAATGTAAACTAAAAGACGCTGAGCGTAATAACAAAGACAGATTTCACAGCTGCTCTGTTCCCAAGTTTTACTGCGTGACTGACAGCCTGGAGTTTGAAATCCGCTTCATAACCACGTCTCTTACAGGTGCCATTTATGGTCCTTATACACACACAATACGGTAATATTACATTGATGCACAGTACGTATCACTCCGCGAAGCTCTTCGGTAGCCGTAATGCGCCGACAATCCATCAAGCGGTGCAGCTCCGTAGCTTACCAAAGTCGTACTCAAACATTTTTGACAGATTGCTGAGCGCCGTGTTCCACATAAAATCGGTTCGCGGCCATCAAGCACAACCGGAATTCATACATAAGGCGCGCTATCAACTTTTGAGAGAATGAAAGGATTTTAGGGTTAGCGCTGTTAGCTCGTTAGCATGTTTAGCTCGTTAGCACGTTGACGCCGTCCAGCCCCACGCATGGGGCGATGCGCAGTAACTCGTTAACGGAGATTTGCCGTGTCCGTCTTGTCGCTGCCTGCACGTGAAGCGATGGGGTAGGAGGGGGAGTTGTCTTCAGTGAAGGCGAGGCGGAGTAACGTTGCGTAGAGACAAAAGTGGACGAAAGAGAGGCAAACTTGCGGCTCCACAAGTATAATTATAACGTAACATAGACTATATCGATATAAAGGATATTGTCACATCTTATATCTCGTATAAAAATATATCGATATGTTTTAAAAACTCGATATATCGCCCAGCTCTATTTGATTGGCATGATTTTTGAAACAGAAATGAATTCAGCTGTAAATGAACATGAGCTTGATTGTGATTAGCTACCTACATCCATCAAACCGAGCCGGTGACAATGCATCGCTGCAAACGTTGGAGTGAAATGCAGACACTGGCAGCAGCACAGCATGCAGCAGCGACAGGCTTCTGAGGCTTCTGTCACTGCAGCTCTTTATGCTGCTTTCAAAGCAGGTGATGCAGTGCTGGTAGTGCTGGGAGGCTGTGGTGAATCCACAGGTCTTTAATAAGCTGCTGCTTTGCCACCAAAATAACTCCATTAAAACCACTTACACTACATTACCACTACATTTACTATGATACTTGGCATTATTTAAATTTAAATAATGCCAAGTATCATAGTTTATAGTATAATAGTATATCATAGTATAATATTACTACAGTTTGAAAAATAACTAACAATACTGAATATATTCACTTTTGTTAGGTATTTTTTCAAAATGTAGTAATTCAAACTTTTTTTACACAGAGGTGGCCAAACTACAGAAACTACTGAAGTAGAAGTACTAGATACTAGTAAAAAATACTCAAGTAAAAGTACAGATTCTTAAATGTACTGAAAGTAAAAAAGTAAAGAGTAGCTCTTTGGAGGACGCTTCTGCCAGCTATCTTTTTGCAAAGCTAACTAAACCTTGTGCTTTATTAATGTAATAATAACAAAATGTTAGAAGATGGAAATAAAAACAATTTCAGTCTAAATTTTAATTTTCCTTTAAGGAGTCCCCAAAAGGTTGATTCTGTTCATCTGGATGTTTTCAGAGGGAGAAACGTTTCGTCATCATCAGGTGACGTCTTCAGTCTCAGCTGACTGCAGGTTTCAACCTTAGAAAACCTTAGATTTGCATAATGACTGAAACCAGCCCACTGAAGGAACAATGGGCTGAGACATCACTTCCTTGATCAGTAATATGCAAATTGTCTTGACCACTGATCAATGGTCATGAGAGAGTTAATACCCTACAGCTTATGACAAAATTTAATCCGAAGTGATTGATGGCCCTAATCACGACCTTTTGACCTCCCCCCCTCCCCCCCGGAAGTGTGTAATGAGCGTGACGAATCGCATCCGGAGAAGGGAGGGGGGAAACCTCCAGAAGCACGCCATCTGTTGTTGGGGAAAAAAAAGTTTTTAGAGGGAGGGAGTGCAGCGGGGGAGGAGAATAAAAAAGCAGAGAGGTGGAGTCCGTCACAATTTCTAAGGCACAGACACAAGATGGATTTCCTTCTGCAGCCCAGCAGCGTTCCTGTGTCCGATGAGATCTGCTCTCCCAAAGAAGAAGGCTTTGAATATGACATATTCAAATACAGCATATTTACTATGGAAGGCCTCGATCCGGACCTTATGACCCTACCGGAAATACTCCGGAAGTGTCTAGTCATTTTCAGACCTGATGCGTCATGTTCCCTAAGCACAGCGGTGATGCAGCAGCTGATTCTGTGCTGTATAGAGAGACAGAGCGGATGTAATTTTACTTTCTTAAGCTGCACCGGCGTTTGTAATGGGAATAAAGAGTGACTTCCTGTAGAGATTTCAATAGTATTTTATTTTCCTATAATACAGACGCTGTAAAAAACCTTTAAGATACACCATAGCTTGTGATGAAAAGAAGAACTTTCTATCCGCTTGTAACCTACAGGCTGCCTATGTGTAAAAAACGAATAAATATCCCTTAGTGAATACTACTTTTCCTTTTGAGAGACTGAAAAAGAAACCAGCGACAGGCGATCTTGTTGACCTCCCCCCCCCCTCCCCCCTCGGAAGTGTGTAATGAGCGTGACGAATCGCATCCGGAGAAGGGGGGGTGAACCCCGGAAGCGCGCCATCTGTTGCTAAGCGTGTCAAATTGCATCCTGAGAAGGGAGGGGGGAAACCTCCGGAAGAGCGCCATCTGTTGTTGGGGAAAAAAAAGTTTTTAGAGGGAGGGAGTGCAGCGGGGGAGGAGAATAAAAAAGCAGAGAGGTGGAGTCCGTCACAATTTCTAAGGCACAGACGCAAGATGGATTTCCTTCTGCAGCCCAGCAGCGTTCCTGTGTCCGATGAGATCTGCTCTCCCAAAGAAGAAGGCTTTGAATATGACATATTCAAATACAGCATATTTACTATGGAAGGCCTCGATCCGGACCTTATGACCCTACCGGAAATACTCCGGAAGTGTCTAGTCATTTTCAGACCTGATGCGTCATGTTCCCTAAGCACAGCGGTGATGCAGCAGCTGATTCTGTGATGTATAGAGAGACAGAGCGGGTGTAATTTTACTTTCTTAAGCTGCACCGGCGTTTGTAATGGGAATAAAGAGTGACTTCCTGTAGAGATTTCAATAGTATTTTATTTTCCTATAATACAGACGCTGTAAAAAACCTTTAAGATACACCATAGCTTGTGATGAAAAGAAGAACTTTCTATCCGCTTGTAACCTACAGGCTGCCTATGTGTAAAAAACGAATAAATATCCCTTAGTGAATACTACTTTTCCTTTTGAGAGACTGAAAAAGAAACCATAATTGCAGCGACAGGCGATCTTGTTTCACACACACACACACACACACACACACACACACACACACACACCGCGGGTCAAGGAGGAGTTTTTTTCTTCAATACTTTAACAATAAGTTTTCTCAATAGATTGCAGAATGTGGAAAACAGACAGCCCTCACAGGAGGCACCATAGTTAAAATATTTAAATTTCAACTAAATTTGTAGTAATGATCGGATTTCCTCACTTATCTACACCACACTCCTTGTCCTTGATTTCTTATCGTTTCTTATCGTTCCTCTGTCCCTTAATAGAAACCACATATATAGAAACTATCCTCCCTTTCAGTTGTCTTTTGCACTTCCATATCGCAAAGCAGTTACTGTAGGTTATTTTCTGCTTATGCATTAATGTAATTAATTAACTTATTTATCCTTAAGTAAGGTAATGACTTGAGTTCTAATGCTTTTTGTCTCTTGAGTTAGCTGTCAATGTGGGATTTTTTTCCCCTTTTGTCCAGTTAAAGCTGCCTTTCATTCTTCAACACAGCTTAAACTCTAATAGGTAAGCTTTCTTGTAATTTCTTAGTTCTGCAGGCTTCTTGAAAGACATCCGAGACTCTTCTTTGGATGCTGGCTGCCTTTTGTTTTGTTTTCTGTCAAGATGATCCCACACGCTTCGATTATCTTGAGGTTCGAACCCTGGAGAGATCAATCCATGACTGATGCGTTGTTTCATCCAGGCATACTTTGACTACATTGGCAGTATGTTTGCGATCATTGTCGTACTGAAAAATGAAGTTGAAGCCAATCAGACACTACGTGGTATTACATGGTCGATCAAAATCTGGTGGAACTTTTCTACATTCATAATTTGATTAATTTGGATAAGAGCTCCAACAACACTGGCTGAAATCCAGCCTCAAAGCACGGTAGAGTATCCACGCTGTGTTAAAGACGGCTATAGACATTCACTGTTGTATCTCTCTTCGGACCTCTTCCATGCATATTTCAAATTTGGATTCATTACTCCATAAGACATATTACAGCTGATTTCTTTTTCCAGTCAATTTCTTGTGTAATTTGGCACACCTCAGCCTTATTTTTCTCTGTTCTCCTTCCTTAAGAATGGCTTATTAACAGCCACCCTTCCAACTCAGATAACTTTTGATGAGGTTTCATGAAATGTTTACAGCACTTGAGTTACTCGCCACGGCCATCCTAAATGCTAAAAACACTAAACTTTAATTCTAAATTACGTAATTAACGTTAACCAGAAAAAACAAGCCAAAGTCGAAATGTTGCTGAGATGACCTGTGGTATGCTATGTCTTCTAAAGCACGTATAATGTAAACAGAACTGGTCTTTGCACAGAAGCCTGTGGAGCTTCATAATTAACCTCAGTGTGTGAAGAGGACTCTCCATTTAATAATAGCTGTAATAAAATGTTCTGGCCGACGGTGTTAAACGCTGCACTTGGGTCTAGCAGGGAAGATTTCAACTTTTCAATATGAATGAAGGCTGAAAACTGATTAGATTAATGTCTGATGATCTTTTCTGTGCTTCTTCAAGTTTGTAACACCAAACATATTAAAGGATGATGTAAGGCTCACAGGAAGAGTTTAATTAGACACACATTTACTATTTTCTTTATACTCTTTCTTTCTTGACATGTTTAATATGATTACTATCAGAGGAGAAAATGAACCTTGTGTATGGAACGCCAGGACTGCCATAATGAATTAATTAAATACACCATTAAATAATTAATTAAATGTGGCAATAATTAATTAAAATTGGAATTAATTAATTAAATAAATAGTTATGATATATGTAATTAATTAATTATTGACATATTTAATTAATTATTTATGTATTTCACGTTTTAATTAATTATTGACACATTTAATTAATTAATTATTGACATATTTAATTAATTATTTATGTATTTCACATTTTAATTAATTATTGACACATTTAATTAATTAATTATGTATTTCACATTTTAATTAATTATTGACACATTTCATTAATTATTGACACATTTAATTAATTATTTAATGATATATTTATTTATTTCATTTTGGCAGTCCTGGCGCCTGGCTCTCATCATGAAATAATTTTATCTGTCAGCCTCACCCATCAAACTCAGGGGGCGGGGTTAACGCTGATCGAGTCAAAACCATTGCTTTGGCCTGGTGGCCATTGTTTCTAGCACACAACAACCGGCATGTGGAAGCTAACAGAACTGAGCTTTGAAAAACCCTGTTTGTGTGTTACCAAATACCGTTTTAATATTTTTTTAGCCGAGAATGTGGTGGTTTAATCTTCATGTGTCTGGTCGGTTTGTCAAGATACAGCCTCTTTGCAAAAGTGTTTCGATGATTTCGGAGATGTCTGCCCAGTCTCACGGCAAAGCGTGGGATAGACCCGCTCGCCTCGCAAGCAATCCCACCGACAAAGCGCAGGCCCCGGTACACAGCTGTAGTAACCCCCGCTGACTTCTTTTACTGAGGTTATATTTATCGGTGTTTTATTTCCTGATGTTCTTATGTGTCCTACGTGTTTCAGTCGCCAATTCTGAATTATAACTAACATTAAAAACATGTTTAAGGAGGAGAGAGAGCAAATAAATCTGTTTAACATCTGATCTTTGGGTTTTTGTTCAGTAATCAGCGTGACCTGTGTATAAACACATAAAAGAGATAACGTTGGTGTTTCCGTCATGTAGTAACTGCTGGCTTTAACTGTACAAAGGTTGTTCGACACTATGAAACACATACAGACTTCATGATGTTCGGCTAATATTTTTATTGTGAATATTAATCATGCTGACCTCGCTCTGTACACCACGCAGCGAGGTCAGCATATCCACGATATCCTCAGCTCCATGAGTTAACACAAAGTTTCCCAGCTGACTATCTAACTGCCAACTATTCCAGAGACGTGAAAATATACAGCATAAAGAAAAGTGTAAGAGACTCAGCAGCAGATTAGAATAACAGTTATACATTTAATAAATCACCAAATGAATCCAAGAAACGAGCAAACCTGAGTTTGTTCCCTCAGCTGCAGACTCGCTGCTGTTTAAATGTTTGAAAAGGAAGATTAGATATAAAAAACGTCAAACATAGACTCAGTCTGCCTTCACATTTGATATGAGGCCAGCACGTATAGTGGCCTCAGCAGGCTATTACTGAAATACACGTGCTATATCATAAACTATGATATAAACAGGGAGGTCCTATTAACATGTTTAGTTTTAAAGGACACCTTCCTGCCTTTAGTCTCATTCATGAGCAGTATTAGTTTTCTTCTAACATCCAGAAGTCTGCACAATGTGTTTCATAGTTTGTAACAAGCCTTTGACAGGTAAACATAACATGACCGAAAAAGAAAAAAAAAAAAAAAAAAAAGAGAGAGAGTGTTGACATAAGAAGAGAAAATGCTCTCAATTATGGAGACAGACAAATGGTTCATTTATGTTTGATGTGTGTTTATTCCTCCCTAAATATCGTCGGTGAAGTTCGCCATGCACGTCAGATTTTCCTGCGCATTTTTATACCTCTGCCAACAGAGAGAGAAAAAAAATCACATTCTAACAGACAGCTGGTGCTTAGAATACAGTTGAATAACTATTAAAAAACAGATGATATTTAGATGATAGTTCAGTCTAACACATGTGCCAGTGAACCATTAAACGTCTGTGAAACTATGCAGTTATGAAACGTAACTTTAACCTCAGCCAAACCGATTTGCTCAGTTGTAAATAAAACAGCGAAGTAAACGTGACCCGACAGACAGAACCTGAGTGAATGAAGTCCAGCGTTTAACCACTGAGAGCTAAAACTCAGCTGAGGTTTGAAAGCTGTGTGCCGGTGATTGGACATCAGCCGCTGATGAAGCTGTTCGCCTATAAAGTGCTCTGTAAGGAAACAAGCTCCAGCAGCTCTGCGCTCGGGGAAAACACCATATTTACTTATCTTGTGCAGAAAAATGCGCTGACATTGCGTTATATCGAGCACCGGCTGCCCAGTTAAACTGTGACTATCACCAGGTAACTAGGCGTGTTTCTTGAATTAGCAGCAGGTGTTAAACAGCTGACAGATGAGGAGGAGGATGCATGCAGGTAAACTGAGGGTCTGTTGAGCTGATCGCTGGTTTCGTGAGAAAAATGTCAGCTCGTTCTTTATGTTACAGAAGCACAGAGACACAAGACCAGGCGGAAAGAGACGATCGTTCGGTGAAAATGAGAATCTGCGAATGCAACATGTGGAACACGGAGAGTGGAATATGTAAACAAACCGGTTAACGTAACCCCCTGGGTGCGCTCTGCATGCTAACTGTTAGCAGAGCTAGTGAAATCTCTGAAAACATCTGAGCACTTTTGCAAACATGTTCTATGTTGACAACCTGACCAGACATACGTCGCGACATTCGCGGCTAAAACACTGTTAAAAGTGTAGCTGGTGACAGAAAAACGGGGTATTTTAAAACTACACCACCACCATTGCTGCTTGTGATTTGATCTGCAATCTGGGATAACTGGCTGCCCCAAGTCTACACAAGCAATCGATTATCTAGGATCGACCTGTTTTGACTTACTTTGCACGGCAACCAATCAAATGTTAGAGAAGCTGCATGGGCAGCGTTAACCCCGCCCCCTGAGTTTGATGGGTGAGGCTGACAGATAAAATTATTTCATGATGAGAGCCAGGCGTCAGGACTGCCAAAATGAAATAAATAAATATATCATTAAATAATTAATTAAATGTGTCAATAATTAATTAAAATGTGTCAATAATTAATTAAAATGTGAAATACATAAATAATTAATTAAATGTGTCAATAATTAATTAATTAAATGTGTCAATAATTAATTAATTAAATGTGTCAATAATTAATTAAAATGTGAAATACATAAATAATTAATTAAATGTGTCAATAATTAATTAATTAAATGTGTCAATAATTAATTAAAATGTGAAATACATAAATAATTAATTAAATGTGTCAATAATTAATTAATTAAATGTGTCAATAATTAATTAATTAAATGTGTCAATAATTAATTAAAATGTGAAATACATAAATAATTAATTAAATGTGTCAATAATTAATTAAAATGTGAAATACATAAATAATTAATTAAATGTGTCAATAATTAATTAATTAAATGTGTCAATAATTAATTAAAATGTGAAATACATAAATAATTAATTAAATGTGTCAATAATTAATTAAAATGTGAAATACATAAATAATTAATTAAATGTGTCAATAATTAATTAAAATGTGAAATACATAAATAATTAATTAAATGTGTCAATAATTAATTAAATGTGTCAATAATTAATTAATTACATGTGTCATAACTATTTATTTAATTAATTAATTCCAATTTTAATTAATTATTGCCACATTTAATTAATTATTTAATGGTGTATTTAATTAATTCATTATGGCAGTCCTGGCGTTCCATACTTGTGTAGTCTAAAAACTTTTTATTGAATCAAACTGTAATGTTGTTGAACTCTGACGGACGTGTCTTTTAATCTTGTCAACAAATCCTTAATCATCTAAATCTGCCATTTATCATCTTGTAAAATGTTCCCTCTGCTTCTGTTGCACATCTCCCCCGACACTCTCTGCTTCACCTGTCCTGTGCAGCTGGTCCAACCCCTGCCTGCCTCCTTAAACTGGGGTGTTTAAATCTCTTTACCTCTGTTGTGAACTTCACACAAAGTTTGTGGTAACAAAATCAAACTGACGAGGATCTCGTTTGAAAAACACACACACTCACGAGACAAAATAAAAACAGACTGCTCAAAGCAAAAGCAGAGCCCTCACAGCTGGTAGTACAAACACAGTGACAACATGCGTATTAGATACCCTCAGTGCCAAAAGCATAAATATGAAAAAATGTGATCACCAAGAATATCCTAAAAACGGCATTGAGGTGCGTGTTACAGTAAAGAAAAAAAAAGTAGCCAAATTTTCATCTGAAAATGTTGAATTTTAGTAAAAACAATGCTCTGTAGTTTGATACTGTCGTTACAGACAAAGCAGATGTTTAAAGCCTTTGGACGCACATTTGAAACGCACTCATTCTCCTTATCAGCTGGAAACATTAAAGCCGTAAAATGACTTTTTCAAACGGATAAAAACTATTGAACAGCAGCAATGTTGAGCCTGTACCAGAATTTGAATGTACATGTGTTGAAGGTGCGGGTCTTGTTGAATTATTAAACATACTTTCTTTAATTTTTCAGCCACAAAAACAACAACTTTTAATTTTCTTCTGCTTGAGTATCGGCCTCGGGTAGCTCTACTTATCATTGCTCAGTCAGTCGTCTGTTTGTGCTACTTTTTTTCAAGGAGCAGTGGATTATTGGTAAGGGTGACTTTATGTGTTTAGTTACTTAAGTGGAAGTACTGTGGAACGTTTTACCTTACATACATAGATCTACCAGTACAGCTTCTGAGGTAACTGTTTACAAAATGTTATAATCTATTCAAAGGTTCTTTGCAATTTTACATTGATAAACATTATCCTTAACACATTTGGCCCACATAAAGTACTATGGCCATCACACGGTCATTTAGAACTGTTTAAATAACTCGTGTCTTAAGTCCTTCCATCAAACAGAAAATTAAAAAAAAAAAAAACATGGTTCACTTTTACATCACAAAATGTTAGAAATATAAGCCGTTCATAACAACCTGAAAGGCTGGGAGTTTAAAATGCAAACCGATGGAAGCAGAAGTAGAAGACTATAATGTCTCAGAGCACACGGTGTCTATTAATGTGTAGACATGTATAAATAAGAGCTTAATAAAGATGCTTAATTTCTTAAGAAATAAACAGGTGGAGTGATCTTTATCAAAAGTGGATGTTGCATCTGTGGCTAAACCACTGTACCCAAAAAAACTTTAAAAATCTACTGTGTGTGAGGCTGTGTAAGTAAAGCTTGCCCTTCACACCCGCGTGTAACAAACCATTTGTTGGGGGTTGTGGATTTGGCACCTCAGCATTGTGAAAGTGGGGAAACATGTTTCTGGCTGTGCATAAGATTCCTCCTTACAACTTAGAATCTCAGTTCTAAATGAAATTCAGATGTTTTTTTAAGTATGGCTAATGTATTATTTGACTTCTAAGGCACACACACACACACACACACACACACACACACACACACACACACACACACACACACACACACACACACACACACACACACACAAGAACAACACAGAGAAGAAGAAGAGGGGGTCGTTTTACTACACATCATAAAAACGCAATCATTCATCTTCCAACTGTATCTTTCTGTTCTGGCTTTAGAATCATAGGTTGTTTACTGAGCCGTACTTTGGGAGTCATACTGTTGTGATACTGAGGAGAAAAGGGTAAGGTTTGATAGACTAAACCATTACACACACATAACGTGAAAAACCTAAAGAGTGTGTGAGACTGCTAGCTGTGTTGTTCAGCATTAAACTCATCTACAAATGTGTTAGTAAAGAGCGACTTGTACTTCTGTCCCATTAAGCAACGGTTTAACAAATTTCACTGCAAACTATAAAAGGAATCTGGATTTATATAGAACATAGTAGTGATGGATTAAGTGCAGGAAACACTAGTATAAGGTGTCTATGGAACAAATCTCCTTCAGCGTTCAAAATGACCAAAGTGAGGCCTACAGGCGTTTCTCTCGATTGGTTGTGTTCAGGGAAAAAGCAGCTAAATACACTGAGACTGCTCCACATTGTTAGCGAGTTAACTCTGGATATCTGTAGGTTTTGTCAAACTTGGAGTGAACAAAAGCAGAAAAACAGTAAAAGATGCAGACGGTGAAAGTCTGGTTTATTTCATGAACACAATGAAACATTTTACAGTCCACAGAGCAAAGTAGCATACATGATAAATAGATACACATAACATGAGAAGTAAAACTCGTCGTCTTACCACATGTTATATTCTGTAAACTTAAAATAACCACAGAAATTAGAGTTTAGTGTTTTAAGTCATCTATTAAAAACATGAGTCAACATTACTGAAGTGACGCTTTAACGATGCGTCTTATCACCGTGTTTATGATGATAAAACATGTTCTCTCGTTAGTAGATGTCAGCGCTGTCACTTGTCATGAAAATGTCCAGAGCCAGGGTTCCTCTTTAATTACCATTGATCATTAATAGGGTCACAAAAGATTTGTCACATTATCCCCATAAACAAAATGCTTTTATAGAAATCAATGTGATACAAATATTTAGATTCTTGATTCACAATGTGCACGAACTCAAAATCTTTAGAGGTTCATATTTATAAAGTATCGCAAATAATACATTTATACCATTGTATGAGCTACACTTCTTGTAAAAACTGATTGAAAAAAGCTCCTGTCATGACCTTCCTTCTGTGAGGACACACACACACACAGAGAGAGAGAGAGAGAGAGGAGGAGATCATTAGGATTGGAGGCGTTTTTGGATTTTCACTTATTGTTGGCTTTACAGTCACATAAAATTCATTCCAATTTTTTTGCCTTTGCTTCAATTAAGGTGTTTCTTTAAATCTACAGCAGCTTCCTTTTCAAAAAGTTTACTGACATAGTAAGGAAGTAGCTAGGGAACTCAGTAAGTATGAGCAACAACAGCTTAGGGACTGTTTCTACAATAAAGAGGAATTCATCATCATCTGCAGTTCATCAAAAAAAACAAAAAAAAAACAACAATTCAGCAGATCCTCAAAGTATGGATACAATCTGTTTTCAGCTGTAGAAGTACGCTTCATGTACTTATCAACATGCAGTTTAGAGGCTTGCATTAGAGTGCTTTGGTACTTGGGCCTCTTTTATTTAGCACGGTTATACCATTGTGTATTTAGCTATATAAATATGCTCAAGAGTCTATTGTATGTTTGTCATGCAATTAAAAATTCAAAAATATAATTTTTAAATCAGTAACTTTGCAAATTTAGCGCGGACCCTCACCCCTCCCTCCGGCTCCCACGGCCCCACTGTCACCGTAAGACTCATACTCTTCCCCCACGTATGCTGCTAACTATGGTGTGTGAGGTGGGCCCCTGGGTGCCTCCTGTGAGGGCTGTCTGTTTTCCACATTCTGCAACGGTAAAATACGACTTAGAGGCGGATATTTGTTTTACTTTATGGGCAACAGTTGTTCTTGCTGTTGACAAAACTCGCCTCATGGTTGACTCTGAGAAAAAAACTCTTTCCCACAGAGGGGAATAAACTTATTCGAATATGAGCTTTTTTCCACTAAGACTTGTTTTATGGGGAGATGTACGAAATTATTTACCGGGTTACAAGCAATGATAATATCGACTGTTGACTCCTCAGCGTCATCATTTTCTATCTATTGAGAAAACTTATTGTTAAAGTATTGAAGAAAAAAACTCCTCTTTGACCCGCGGGGTGGGTGTGTGTGTGTGTGTGTGTGTGTGTGTGTGTGTGTGTGTGTGTGGGTGTGTGTGTGTGTGTGTGTGTGTGTGTGTGTGTGGGTGTGTGTGTGTGTGTGGGTGTGTGTGTGTGTGTGGGTGTGTGTGTGTGTGTGTGTGTGTGTGTGTGTGTGTGTGAAACAAGATCGCCTGTCGCTGCAATTATGGTTTCTTTTTCAGTCTCTCAAAAGGAAAAGTAGTATTCACTAAGGGATATTTATTCGTTTTTTACACATAGGCAGCCTGTAGGTTACAAGCGGATAGAAAGTTCTTCTTTTCATCACAAGCTATGGTGTATCTTAAAGGTTTTTTACAGCGTCTGTATTATAGGAAAATAAAATACTATTGAAATCTCTACAGGAAGTCACTCTTTATTCCCATTACAAACGCCGGTGCAGCTTAAGAAAGTAAAATTACACCCGCTCTGTCTCTCTATACAGCACAGAATCAGCTGCTGCATCACCGCTGTGCTTAGGGAACATGACGCATCAGGTCTGAAAATGACTAGACACTTCCGGAGTATTTCCGGTAGGGTCATAAGGTCCGGATCGAGGCCTTCCATAGTAAATATGCTGTATTTGAATATGTCATATTCAAAGCCTTCTTCTTTGGGAGAGCAGATCTCATCGGACACAGGAACGCTGCTGGGCTGCAGAAGGAAATCCATCTTGTGTCTGTGCCTTAGAAATTGTGACGGACTCCACCTCTCTGCTTTTTTATTCTCCTCCCCCGCTGCACTCCCTCCCTCTAAAAACTTTTTTTTCCCCAACAACAGATGGCGTGCTTCTGGAGGTTTCCCCCCTCCCTTCTCAGGATGCGATTCGTCACGCTCATTACACACTTCCGGGGGGGAGGGGGGGAGGTCAAAAGGTCGTGATTAGGGCCATCAATCACTTCGGATCAAATTTTGTCATAAGCTGTAGGGTATTAACTCTCTGTCATGAGTCCCATTCACAGAGTGTTGGGGAATGGCTGCAATCACAGCACTGTAAGATGGTGACAGATGCACCCTTAGGCCCCCTCCTCAACTCAGAGATGGTCTTTCCCTTTAAGGAGGAAAAAACACGAGCTACATTGTAGACAATGGCTTTGCCTCTAACAGGAAAATGAGAAGGGACGAGGTTAAGGTGGATTCAGCAGGTGGAGTAATGGCTCACAACTCACAGTAACTGGTGCGTTGTTTGTAACGCCGTTATTCCCATCACTGGTCTTCAGTGGGGCTAGCATGATGCTGAAATACCGCAACTGAAACGTGTGGACCCCTGCAGTCGTTCCAGTGTTGGGCAAAAACAACAAACTGAAAAAAGCACCGTCAGACTCGAACCCTGGCAGGCACACAGTTTTGCCTCTTTCATATCTTTTTGTGTCTCTCCTGGTGTTTAATACACAAACATGTCTGCCTTTCATGTGTTTCTGTTCAGGCTCAAATCAATTTGATGTTCAAAGGCCTGCAGTGATGAAACAATAACGCCCCTCTAATGTGTTAAACGTAAAGTCAAAGTACAGCTATTTGTTAAAGTAAAGTAGTCAGAGAAAATACTCATGTACAGTCAGAGATGGGCAGTAACGCGTTACTGTAATCTGATTACTTTTGTCAAGTAACGAGTAAAGTAAGGGATTACTATTGCAAAAACGGTAATTAGATTACCGTTACGTTCCCGTAGGAACGCTGCGTTACTGCGTTACTAAAACCGTGATTGTTTGCGAGAATGTCTCACGACAGTGACGTAAGCAAGTGTGACGTTCGTGACAACAGCTGTGTGCAGATCAACAATGGATCACATATCGAGTGCAGAGAGAGTATGAGCGTGCAGCGTTTAAAGCGTGGAAGTACTGACCTTACTTTGAGTTTGATTCCATAAAAAGTGACAAAAACATTAGTGTCCGCTGTGCGTGGGAAGAAAACTTCTTTTTACAGCGAAAAAAACCCCTAAACTTCCAACAAGCACCGAGTAGCTACGACGTAATGGGAAACTCACAGAGAAACTCGCGGATTCTTCCACTGACCGCGGCACACCTGCACCAGGGTAAACCTCCGCCTACCCCACTCCTGCTTTACAGGTGAAAATAGAGCAACAGGACCGCTGAGTCTTTGACTTTATTTATTTTCTGCTGTGTTTTACTTGCATCTGAAAGACTGAGTGTAAACACAAAAACTATTTTATTTTATGAGCTGGAATGTGCAGAAAATAGGTTTAAATGTTAAACTAATTTCTTCCAGTCAGAGAATGTTGCATATAATTAAATTTTTGCTTGATGCATAAAGTTAAAAGATTAAAACTAATAAAACACGTTAAAAAAGAGACTTTTCCATCTGATTACATTTTGTATGATGGATTATGTAGAAAAAGTAGAATTGGGCTGAAAGATCTATTGCTTTATCACCTATTCAGGGTGTAAATCGTGTTTTTAAAAAGTAACTAAGTAACTAAGTAATCAATTACTTTTGAAAATTAGTAATATGTAAACTAACGGGATTACTTATTTGGGGAAGTAATCAGTAATTAGTTACTGATTACCTTTTTTCAAGTAACTTGACCAACACTGTGTACAGTACAGACACCTTAAAATTGTGCTTAAGTGCAGTAATGAAGTATTTGTGCTTTGTTACTCCCCAGGCCTGTTCCTATAGATAATAACAGGAGCATTTAAAGGCTGTTATACAGCAGGTGACGCTGCAACAGTCTGAACAGATGAGACAGGTTTGACTCTCCCAATACATGAAGAATAACTGATGACAGGGCTGCACTGAGTGCTTATACCCTCCTCTCCACTGAGCACAAGAATGCATTTAAACACAGCTCAGTGCAAGGAGACGCTCTCTGGCACGCTGCGCTGCCTGGCCTGAAGTACTCCGGGCCTAATTGCTGAGTGGAATCAGCTGCACAGAAGGGTGGGCCCTGACATTAAACTTGGTCAGTAAGGTCTTTGTGTGCGAGCAACAGAACCTCTGTAGGTTTTATATGACACGGATGTAAAGACGATCACGTGGGAGGAGCAGCATCTCTGTTATTAGTTCTCCGTCAGTTGGTGAAGGAACCGAGGTAAATGTGGAACCTCCTGTACTGCAGCTCTTGGGTTGTTGTGATGCTGTGCTGTTAGTTTGTGAGGCTGCTACATACCACAGAAAGATTCGTTTTTTGCTGCGTGTTTGAAAGAAAACTGCATCAGATGCCTGTTGGACAACAGTGCACTGCAGGGCTTTTCAAACAGGCAGAGGCTTGACAAGAAGCAGGACTGCTGCCCTTTGGAAAGGGAAGAATTGCGTGTGAAGACAGGAGGGAATTTTTCACAGTGAGATGTGACTGACTAACTCTATTATATCCTCAACCACAGAGCTGTTACAATGAACTCCAGGTTATTTAAGGCAGCTGGTAGAAATCCCCATTTCCCGTCAGGACACTGCAGCATCATAAAAAGAATTTTCAGGAAATGTACTATGCTGCAGTATCTGTGTGCCTATAGTATATATAGTTGTCCCACCTGAGGTTAGCCTAAGGTCGCTAATAATCTGAGCTAGAACGCTTGTTTTTTCTTAAGCTGCACAGATGAGCACATGCATCATTTATGGAATAAAGGTTCATCTTTTCTTATCTTAAAAACATATTTTACAGCGTCATTATTAAACTTTGGAAAGCAGTCAGTAATGTGATTTATTGAAACATGTGCAACCACACATGAAAACAGAGACAAAAACAGCCTATACAGCAGGTGTTTGCTACGCCCACCCTCCACCCTTCAGCCCAAACTCTCTTAGGAAGCTTTCTTGTAACTGAATTAGGAAAAACTGTGACCTGTGAAAAATACGTACAGGGGCTGCAGTGGACCCTCCTCACTGTTCTTAACACTTAGTTGAACTTCAAGTATGTTATAATTTCGCTGTCCTCTGTGGGGGCTGAAAGACCAACAACAGCTGAAGCAGGTGAACCCCACAGACTGCCTCCACTGAGCAAACTGACACCACACCACCACCCCTGCAACATAATTTCAGCAGAAGTGTGCATATTAATCTAGCAGACTACAGACCACACCTCCTGATGGACTGTTGTAATCAAATCCTGGAGATCAGGCATAAGAAGATCAAACACGTGGAGGAGCGATTAAACAATCTGCCGGTGGACAGATGACTCTCATAAAGATGAGTGAATTTGCCCTGACTAAAGAGACTGTTCGATTGGGCTTTCAGGTAAGAAGATATTGAGCAGGTACTGAAACTGTTTACTCAGGTGAGCAGTTTCAGTACCTGCTGCATATCTTTTAGGACATAGGACAGCCAGACAGTGTCAGGTGCAAACATGGAGTCACAGCACGCCTGCAGTCGGTCCTGTAAACAGAACGAGTGAGGCAGCCAGAGATGTCCCGACAGAAGTACTCACAGAGACTTCAGTGCAAAGACAGACAAAAAGGTGCCCACTACAGCTCAGTGTTGGTGTTAGACTGTCGAGAACAATATGGATTGATTGGATTTGCTAATCCCAATGGCAAGAAAGACAGCTTAAGGAAAGAGAGGTAAACAGTAGGGAACAGCTGCTCTCTTCTATCCTGCATCAGGTCATAGCAGTGAGGAGGAAGAGGGACTCGTCAGCTGATCAAAACCCCATGTTGAAATAAATAAGTCTGTAAACAGACTATATGTTATTGAGTTTATAAAGCACTTAATCAATAAAACACTAAAAAACAAATAAAAACAACAACAAAGTGAAAACAAACAATGACGCTTAGCAAACCATTAGGTCCAAATATGTTTAATCTTTGTACTTACAGGCTCTTTTTCTGTTTTCAGCTTTGAGCGCTCATGTTTCAAGCATCCGTGTCACAAAGCAGTTTGAGTTTTCCCAATGAATTGTTTAAAAACTGATATGTGCAGTACTCTGCACAGCCTGCATCCTCTGAGAGAAATCATTTGAGGCATTAATATTTACTAAGGCTGCTGATCACAGCATTGCTGATAATGACTCCATGTATTTTGCACAGCAGCATGATTAAAGCAGGATAATCACCTCAGCTTTGCAATGCAATTCAATTTTATTTGTAAAGCACCAAAAAACAACAACAGTTTCGACCTGACATTTATTTCCTGCACTTGTCCACTTTGGACATTGGTAGCAGCGCTGCAGCCCGTCACACTGAAGTGGCAGTATGGGGACTTTTGCATTTTGAGTTCATCTATAATTTGTTTAACTGAAAGAAAACCCCCAAAAGAAACACCAGGCACTGTTAGAATGTGTGTAGTACTTCAGTGTGCTTTATGCTGGTGGGTAAAAGTATCATTAGATGAGTGGAAGAGGATGAAGGATAGTACAATTGTAGAGCGGGGTTAGGATAACTAATGTATTACGATGATGATGATGATAATAATGAATGATCATAAATGATCCAACGTTTGGTTAACATTTGTTTTTAGATGGCACAAAGCTTATAACCATACTGATGAAAGAGGGAGCGTCTGCAGTGTGGAGATCTCTTCTCAGGCGCTTCAATCCCCCCTCACATCTTGCATCAGGTGACCTCAGCCGGTCACATGATCAAGTGAGGCAAGATCTCCCAATGGTTTCACCCAAAACCTCTGCTGATAATGAATCACGCCTTTTCTATGTGACGAGGCACATGATCAGTAGTGGGTCAGTCACCCTAGTGGGAGGACAACCCCCAGACATAAACTCATAAATCCTGGGGAACTAACACTCAGGACCACTTTAAAAGAGTCAAAGTCTGGCTCCTTGGAAACAAAATGCTTTTATTTAAATCAGCAGTGGATCATTCTGCAGAATAACATACGTTCTGTTAGTGAAGTATAAACTATTTTAGCACCAGCGGTCATCACTTTCTTTAACCTCCTGCTCTAAAAGCATTAAAGCAAGTTAAGTGAACTCGGTTTATGCAGAGACTAAACTTCTGATCTGAAGTTAAATCCTGTCACATGAAACCAACAGCAGCAGACGCAAAGACGAGCTCAGGTTAATCTCAGTGATGAAGACAAAGCCGTTTACTAACCGTTGTCATGACAGCATTCTTCAGTATTATTAAAGAAATAACCAGCACTCACTTTTACTTCTCTTAAAAGGCTCACAGCATGTTTCCATCATCAGTCCCTGCAGAAACTAAAGCATGCCTTACAGAATGAGACCTTGCATGAACCCTTTGCTGCCTGTGGAGTGGGGTTGTGAAGGATACAGGGGATTTTCCAGAAGAATCCCAAAGGATGTGAATCTTACGCTTGTTCCTGTGTGAGTCGCCTCGATGTCTGTCTTCTCCTCAGAGCATCCACAGTGAACAGTGATAGCTAACAATCGTTTAGAAATGGAGTCCACTAATCATTGATGTCAGCAAACAACCAGCTCTCAGCTCAGCGCAGTCAAACATAAACAAGAACAAGCGTATTTGTCCCAGTGACAGCGCCTGTCAGCCCGCACAGCTACGGTCAGGCGTTTGTTGTGGTCACTTTCAATTTCTCTGAACTGTTTGTTTTTCAGGGTGAGGTGATATTACAGCATACACTGATAATAACTTTTGGGTATAAAAGGTTGCATTTATTATATAATAATATATGATATTTATTATTTATTATATAAGGTGCTCTCTAATCTACCAGGGTCAAAGTGTGGAGGCTCAAACACATGTGAGTAAATGTTCCTTAGCACGTCCCTCACTCACATGTTTTTGGTACCATTAACATCTACTTTGACTGCTCTTCTTGACGAAATTGGTACTGGTTGGTTTCCAGCCAGGTTAACACGTCCAAAGCTAATTTTGTTATGTGTTTGGTGTCATTGTCCTGTTGGAACATCTAATTGTGTCCAAGTGTCTAGCTTTTGATCCTAGGTGACGCTGAGGAATATGGAAGTAGTCCTCTTCATTATTCCACACACTTTGATGTACAGGTGTCACTGGCAGCAAAGCAGCCCCAGAGCATGCTGCTGCCACTGCCATGCTTCATACATGTACTCCTCCAAACATGCTTCATTTCTCTGACCAAAGAGCTCGATCCCTCCAGCACCTTCTGCACTAAGCTTTTTCTAAGTCAGTGATCTTTATTGAACATTTACACACATTCATACCACGATGGATGCATCAGAGAGCAACTTGGAATCAGTATTTTGCCCAGAGTTATTTGACATGCAGACTGGGAGCAGCCAGAGACGCACCGACCTTGCAGTTAGTAGATGAGCTGCTGTACCTCCTGCTACCAGCAGCCCTGAGCTTCAGTCCTGGAACCTTTCCAAGACATTTTGTGGGAAATCAAAATGCTGGTCTTGACTACTCCGTCCCTGTGAATTATAATCCTTAAATCACAACAATCTGCACTCCTCAAACTGAGCACACTGCTTTATTGCTAATTTCAGAAAATAAAAACACAAGTTCATGGCAGGACTGGACTGGCAATCTGGCATACTGGGCCCAGTGGGCTGATGGGTTGCTGCGCACCAGCTCTGTGAGCACTGGCAGCATCCCATTTGTTGGTTTTCATTAGTTACACTAGATTACCTGATCATCTCAACACAGCCGGCCCATCCCCTACCTTCCCCATGTGGCCATGTACCTCGTGTAGAACAGAAGTGGGTAAATCTGATGGACAACAAAAGGTGGAACTGACAAACTAAGAGAGAAAAAGGAACAGGTGGAGCAAAATGTATGAGATTAACTGCACTGTCAGCAGCAGTACCATCACCCTCTGCTTGCCCACTATATCTGGTTGGTTAGTCATCACCAGTTTGTCTGTAACTGGAAGTCCCACAGTCATTCGCAGCCACCCTAGGGGGCGTCTCCCATTTTGACCTCGGGACTTCCAGGCTGTACTCAGCACAGATGTTCCTGTACACTCTGCCAGCCACTTAGTTATGGCATTAGCCATTCTGGTGTGTCTTGTCCATTAGCAGCTAGCTTATGTGTGCTGCCAGTCACTCATGGAGTGCAGTTAGCTTCTTTAGCCAGTATGTGTGGGTTATGCCAGGTGCTGTCCAGCAATCTGAAACTTTCCATTTTACCTCATGCAGACAGTTTAAGGACAATCAGCAGTGTGGGCCAGGTAGAGATGGTAGAAATGGAAGGGTTTATGTAAGAGGAGAAGCAGGAGTTAATGAAACCACAGTGGATATAACCCACAGGAAAAGAGAAAAAAGTGAAGCATGGTTCAGATATTCAGGTGTGGAGGTCTCTGCTTCCCTGGAGCTGTGCAAGAATTCATAGTGCAGCAGGATAATGAGCCCCAAAGCTTTAAAGAACTACTTGAAGACTACAGAGTGCTGACAGTCCTGACTTTCATAAAATGCCCCATTAAAAAAAACAAATAAAACACAGAGAGTGTACACGGCACGTTGTGTAGAAGCTTTCCCTGCATAAAGAAGGTAAAAAGAAGACCACAAAAGGCAGGCTACTGTTTTGGTTGCCATGCATTTAAGTTTTTGAATGATATCCATTGAAGGCAACAGCCCTCCCTGCTGCCTCTGGTACTGCAAGACCAGGCTGCAGATGAGTGAAATAAAACCAGGAGAAATCTGGCAGAGCTGAATTTGCCAAACCCCTCAGCCGTGAGAGCTGAATGTGGAGTACTGTCGTTTTACTGTCGACTAATTAGCCTGTTTCCTGTGTGTGTGTGTGTGCGTGTGTGTGTGTGTGTGTGTGTGTGTGCGTGTGTGCGTGTGTGTGTGCGTGTGTGCGTGTGTGTGTGCGTGTGTGCGTGTGTGTGTGTGTGTGTGTGTGTGTGTGTGTGTGTGTGCGTGTGTGTGTGCGTGTGTGCGTGTGTGTGTGCGTGTGTGTGTGTGTGCGTGTGTGTGTGTGTGTGTGTGTGTGTGCGTGTGTGTGTGTTACTGTTACTGTGCATGTTTGTAGCTCTCTTGCATGTCTCCTAACATTAACACAGCTACCCATTTGTAATACTCTGATAATAACATTAAGTAATAAATAAATAAATAAATCTGTTCATTACAACAATCAGAAATCATAAGTGAGCGAGGTACTCTTTGTGAGGCAGCAACTTGTAAATCTTCATCGTGCTGAAGACGACACAGTTCAGTTTTATTTACACAGCGCCAGGTCACAGCAGCAGGTGCCTTTACACTGGAAGGTAGAGCCCACAATATGGTTTGCATGTGATAAATAACACTTACAGGGCAGCAGTGAGTAGTCAGAACTATTATTTCATTTACAATGAAAAGTCCTTCTGCAGCCACTTTCTCCCCTCAGTCCTGGTAAAACTGACGATTCTCTAATGTCAAATATCTGCCAGAAACCTCGGTATCATTTATGACTAACAATGAATTCTCCATAGCTCTTCTCCAATTAGTGCAGTGCAAAAACTAGCCTGTGGTCACATATTGCACCGTTTCTTGCTTCACAGGCTCCCAGTGAAATGCTGAATGCACTTTAAAACTCTGCTATGAACACATGAAGCCCTACGTGGACAGACTCCTGCTTATATGGCAGCGCTTCTAACGCCTCATCAGTGCAGCGGGCCTTTCTAATCATTTCAGCAGGGTCTAACTGTCCTTCGCTCTGAGGTTGTGGAATAGCTCTCCTCAGTCAGTCAGACTGTTATTTGTTCTACACGCTCCTTTTTATAGGTTAGCTGAGAAACACAAATAACCACATTCATGACACGTTTCCTGTTACACACTTGATGTCTGATACATGCATAGTTGGCAGTGTGTTGTCTCATAGCTGACACAGAGACATCTGCACAGAGCGTCGTGGTCACTGCTGACACAAGCATAGCCTCAGAGTGGGCGTCACACCTACAAGCTGCCACTGTATGAGTGTGCACTGCTCCTTAGTAAGATCTGCTGTCACATCCAATATACAATCTGCAGGATGGCAATGACTATAACTCAGCTTAGACTGAATAACATGCACATGTTATGAACAGAGCCCATGGTTTCTAGGTTCTCTTTCTGATATCACACCTGTTGAGCTGACTGTGGGACATTACTTAGTTAAATTGTGTTGTAGTTCAAATGCAGCAGAGATGTGTAACATGTGAGAAGCATTCAGAGCTGAGAGTAACATCAGCAGAGTCATGGGAATACTTGTGTCTGCTGGTGGAAAACTGAACTGCTTTGACT
Organism: Rhamphochromis sp. 'chilingali'; assembly: GCF_963969265.1. Taxonomy (NCBI): domain Eukaryota; kingdom Metazoa; phylum Chordata; class Actinopteri; order Cichliformes; family Cichlidae; genus Rhamphochromis; species Rhamphochromis sp. 'chilingali'. The sequence continues at coordinate 36,050,206 of NC_137941.1, forward strand.
GAATGGCCCATGAAACAAGCAGTGTGTGATTGTCAGCCATGTTTACATTAGTGGTTTCCATGCCTACAGAGGAAACAGGCTGTGAGTCACTCTCATGTGCTGACAGACTGCTGTTATATAAAGTCTTGAGAATTCAGGTGCAGTTGTAATGAGTTTGTAGCTGTAAGTGCAGCAGAGCATCAGACTATAAACAGATGACGTTTGAGTGCATTACTGCTGAAACATGCCTTTGAAAGAGAATACATGATTTCTGATGATATGCATCACTTTCAGCGCTGTTAAAATAACAACCTGCTTGTGACAGGCTAATCATCAGCATCTCCACCACACCGGATCAACTACACCTGCCTTATTAGTGAGTCACTGATGTGCTACAAAGAAGCAGTGAGATGTCAGGCATTATTCAGAGCCGCATTATATAAATTCCAATTCAGTCCTGAGAAAATTCCTGACACAGAAAACAAACAGGTGACAACTGAAAGGAAGACTAAACAAAACTCAAACCCTGACAGAGGAGACGAGGTGGCTCCGCTGTGCTGCCTCTGTTTGGGTCACCTTCCTGCAGGCTGCCTTTGTCGTCCTCAGACTAAAGTCGAGCTGCTGTAAAATGCAGGCTCATGCTGTTCTCTAACAGCAAAGCTTTAACATCTGATCCTCCAAAAATAAAAGCTGACAAAGGAGCCATCACACATTTAAGAAGGGAGACATTGTAAGCAACACAAATGTAACCTTTGAAGTACACACCGAAGTCTCTTTCAACTACACTTGATTTCTGCTACTTTTTACCTTGATTACATTAGTCGCTGTGTGTCCGTGAGCCGCCTCCCTATCTTCCTCATCTCATATACAAAGTTACGCAGTGCGACCTTGGCCCTCATAGTATTATATGTACAGTCTGCTTTCTCCCAACACACACTGCACAACACACCGGCTTTTCTGTCTACATTATCTTCATCATTTAGACAGAAAAGCTTCTTTTTCCTGGTACAGCTGGTGGTTCCTGACAGAAGAAAACACAGTCAGTGTGAATCCTCCCACACTGGCACTGAGACGTTTGGTGTTGGACCCTGAGCTTTGACTGGTATGAGCTGCAGGTTTGTGTTCATTTGTTTGTAGTGTGTGGCATTTGTGTTTTGCTTGGTTCTGTTTATGCTGCTCTCTCAGCTCAGTCACTGTTGACGTTTTCCATCTCTACTGAGACCGTTACAGTTATAGATACTTTATATTTGTGGTTTTTATTGTAAAAAGAAAACACAAACAAGTAAACAGGTACAATGTTTCATTAGCAACAGTAACAGCATATAGGTTCCACATAAAAGTGTGATATGACACGATCAACAACGCTGACGTTAACGACCAAACCAGACCTGCTCACGTTTGTTTGGTCTGGCACCTTCACTCAGCTGTTATGGAAAGATATCACAAGTTTCATCTCTAACAGCATCTTATCAAAATTTGTATGTTTTTACCAAAACGTGTTATTTGGTTATACTGACTCATTGATCTGATTTTAATCAAACACCACATCTATAAATGTTTCCACTTTCAGGAGAGAAACACAACTTTATGTGACTAAATTTGTTCATCTCCCAACACGAAAGCATTAAAAACCATGAAAATTTCATCATGGGCAGAAACCCCCTTTCCCCCCCTGACTTTGCCCCCATATGTTACACATTTCACTGTCTATCCCTTTTTTTGCTGCCTAGCCTGACCTGTCGGCCCAATGTAAGTTTGTGACTGGGTCTGTCATCTCAGCTGCAGGCAGCTGACAAATAAAGCTCATCCTTATTATTCTCTTTATTTCATTTTTCTCTGTATGTGTCGCCTGCCTCTGTCCTATTTCTTCCACTGTATTATAATGTTGCACTACAGTTGTGCGACGTGTTCTTCGTGTATTATGTTTGCTGTTAAAGTTTCTGTTGAAATAAAGTTGGAGGAAAAAAAACGGTACGTCATCCATGCGACGTATAATGCGTGCGACGGGCCAAAGTACCCAGAGGCCTCGCGTGTGTGACGTATAATTCCGTCACCGGGCTGCGAAGACTTTCGGGTCAGCTCGGAGGGTTTGTGCAGCAGGTTATCATGGCCCTGAGGACAGTTCGGCTGCTTATCCCGGCGAGAGCAGCTGCTTTCAGAGTAGTGACCGCGGCGCCGAAGGTAAGGACCCGCGGTGTGCCGGGTTTCTGTCCGGCTTGGCTCCACTCTGATTCACAAGGGCAAGCTATCTTAGCTTAGCCGCCACCATCACCGCCCTTCAGTCACAGGCTTGGTCTTAATGTTGACACTCACCTGTGTACCGTGCACCTGTGGCCGTCCTGGTCCTGTTTGCATGGAGCAGCCTGGATTTGAACAACATCGCTCTTCCAGCTCTAACTAAAATAGCAGCTCGTCTAAATAAATGAGTGCGTATTAGCTGATGTTGTGATGCTAATATGTTGTTTTGTTCCTGACAGTTTTTGAGGCTGAGTGCAGCTGCTTCATGCTCCTTACCAGCTCCGGTCATAGACGTGTCATTTCCTCTGTTTATGGATGATCTTGTAGTGCAGGGATGGATCCGTTAGTGTTTAAGTGCATTTAGTTGCAGATAGAATATAAAACACATCCGTCACTTTGAACTCAGCACATGCAGACAGGAGGTGGATGCTGCTGCACCACACTTTAGAAGAATCTGAATACGTGGAGACTAAGCTGTGTAAAGATGGCTTACGTGTTCGTTGTGCTTATATCAGTTGAATAAATACGTCGTGTTCATGTAAAAGTTTGTGATGGCTGTAAAGAATTAAAGATGACTCGTCCTGGGTTTTTAGAAATGCAGCTGCCAGCACCGAGCACTGATGTGATCTGACTGGAATCACTTAAACAGCTTCTCTAACTAAATGCAATATAACAGGAAAAATATACATTTAATGAATGATCAACCCTGTAATTGGTATTAATAAGACAATAAATGACAGCATCCCCTCATTTATTTGCACTTGTGTCCTTTCTGCTCGGCGTGACAGCCTTTAATGGTCACTGATTTCTCGCCGTTTTCACCGTGAGTGCAGATACATCACGTTGGGCGCCGCTGACCACAAGTGAAATATTAACTGAGATGATGACAACATGTTCTGTTAATGCAAGTTGAGTTAAAAACGTCCCAACAGCTGTTACCACAAACAGGCTGCAGCCCACAGCAGTAATGTTGTTGGCTCCCTTTATGCTCCTGCTATCAGCAGATGGTCTCCTGACACCTGGTGGAATAAACACAGAACAACATTGAACTGATCGACTCATTGATCGCATGTTACTGTACCTAATCCAGTTTTTAGAGTCAGGTCTGCGCTACAGTCGTGTGAACATTGAGGGGTGGGGGCGGGGTTATGTCAGGGTAGTAGCTGTACACGTGTTAGTTACTGCAAAATCAGATATGCATGTTTGGTTATATCAGGGTCCTTTAAAATGCTTTCATTAAACATATAATGTTGACATATTGAAGCATTTTTGTAACATATTTATTTTTGATGTGTACACGTTGGATTCTTTCATTTTGTGTAGACACTTACTGACTCACACCAACCGATGTATAGAATAATGGTTTGAGTAATGGTTCATTTGAGTGATTAGCAAACCCATCGTATCATTTAGAGGTTTATTCATTGATTTCTGATGATCCAGGCCAGCGTTCATACAAGCTCGGTGAGAAGCCTGCGATATGGGTGGTGGGCCTACGCTCTGGGGGAGAGGACCACGCCACGCTTAAAGCAGTACAGCAAAGTCATCTCTGTGGATGGCAACCTGGCCTCGGGGAAAGGAGCGCTGGCCCAGAAACTGGCCGACAAACTGGGTAATTATCTAATCACAGGGATTCTTTCCCACCACAGCGATATGCAGCTTTAGACTGAGTGGGCACATGGTGCTTGGAGTTTACGCTGCAGACAACAGCTTCTACTTGTTTGTGCGCAGGGATGCTGTACATGCCTGAGCCTGACACTTTCTACCTGGACAAGATGACCGGGGAGAAGGAGCCGCTCCCCGTCGACTTTAATGGGATGTGCAGCCTGGAGAAGTTCTACACAGACCCCAAAGCTGCAGATGGAAACAGCTACAGGCTGCAGCTGTGGATGTACAACATGAGGCTGCTCCAGTACTCTGATGCCATCGAACACCTGCTCACCACAGGTATCTCTGACTCAGCAGTGCAGTTGATGCGTACGGCAGAGATCTTCATCCTGGGCTTTTGTTTTTTAGGTCAGGGAGTGGTCCTGGAGCGCTCCCCCTTCAGTGATGTGGTCTTCCTGGAGGCCATGTTCAAACAGGGCTACATTAGGAAGGAGTGTAAGTGCTTCTGCTCCACTAACAGCAGGGGGGCGAGTATTACAACACATACAGATAATCAGCAGCATCTCCCCACTTTTCACCTGATGGTGATGATGTGTGCGACCTGTGGCTTTGCAGGTGTGCAGCACTACAACGAGATCAAAGACATTAGCATCTGTGAGTTCCTGCCGCCACACCTCGTCATCTATGTGGACCTGCCAGCTGAGGAGGTGCAGAAGAAGCTGAAGCAGAGCGCCAAGGTAGAGGCACATGTTCTGTTAGACAGGAGACAGGATGTCGGCTCAGTGTTTCATTAGAACAGCAGAAAATAAAAAGAAAACCACCTCATAGGTGAGTTATGTTTTACATGTGTTTGTTCTCAGTCCTACCTTCAAAATGTGCCTCTGCCATATCTGAAGAGCATCGAGGAGGGCTACAAGAAGACGTTTCTCCCCAAAATCAGGTAAGATTGTTACATATGCTGTTAGATATCTGACCAGAGTCTTTATATAAGGATGGACACTGGCTTCAAGGCAGAGGCTTAACTGCATACGGCCTAGTGTTTCTTTGACAGGCGTAGTCTTCTGCCTAAAACATCATTTAGACACGAAATTCTTTCGTGTTGGTTGAATAATTACCTAAAAGTATATTAGACCAAATCCAGAGGTGACTCAAAAGTTTCAGACCACAAAAGGGAGAGAAATGCTTCTGCCAATCTGTCCAAAATTCAGTTTTTGGCTTGTTTTTGTGTTCAAAAAAGATTCAAGCTCGAATATTAGGTCAAATATTAGGGAGAGAGGAGGACTCCTGTCGTCTCCTCATCATGGTGTTTGAGTTCAGTAGTGATCTGTGACCGTTTGCTCATATTCCAGTAATATAGCCTCAGTACATCATTACTGTTGTTATACTGTCACCACAGCTGGAAGCAGGGGGGCATTAGTGGACACAATTTCACTGCAATGTGTGAAAGACCCAGAAGGTTTCTGTGTAACACCACCCCACCTCCCCCACCTCCACTTTTCCTTTTCAGTGAGACGTCAGAGCTGCTGGCTTATGATGCAACCCAGGCTCAAGATGTTGAAAGGGTAAGATTAAACTGCAGATGTCATCTTCACCTCCAAACAAACACAGTGGCTGATGCCTCGCACGCTGTCCACAGGTGGCAGAAGACATTGAATATTTGAAGTTTGAAAAGGGGCCGTGGGTGGAGCAGGATGATGTCAGCTACCACCACATGAGGATGCTGTGAGTGTTGGGATGTATTTTACACACCGTTTCGACTGGAATGCAAACGTGAGCTTTCTACCCTTTTCTGCATTTGACAGTGTGGAAGATAAACAGAGGGTGGCAACCCTGACCCACATACCCAGGTTCCTGCCAGAGATAACCATCGGAGCACACGACTACGATCAAAAATACTACGCCTATAAGTCGGTATGTACGCATGTCACATTAGCTGCATGGAACAGGACCGCACTGAGCTGGTGCTTTGACATCTGTAGAGAGATCACGTTCAGACCACTGAGGTTCAGAGTCATCAAAGATTAGATGCAGCCGTGGCCTCGGTTTGAGTCCCCTACGTCTCCTCGTTCTGCAGTTCTTACATTCACACACGTAGGCGTCCACACACACGTTTTCCTGGCTCTTATTTTGAAGTCAGTCACAGCGAAAAAATACGACTATATCTGTGCAGCCGTTAGGAACGGGCCAGCCCGCTGAGGTAAAGCCTGTGTGTGGAAAACACTGCACCACCCGCACAGAGCTGATGGGTATTTTTGCCTGTAATGTGACACACACACACACACCACATTGCTCTCTGTGGTTTCCCTGAAAGCCATTCATTGACAGCTGGGAGCAGCAGAGTGCACAGAAACACAGTGCGGCACAAAGGCAGGAGAACGACGCCCCTGAGCCACATTCAGCACATCTGCAGCTCCAAGGATGCAGACGATGTGTTTGGAGATCACAGCGCTGCGCGTTTCACCACACAACAGCGTGCGGCTGCCGTTCCCCGTCTGACAGCATCTTCAGTCTCCGTGTGCTGCATGGAGTCTGACCTGACCTCGTTGTTGAGCACTTTATTACAGCTTGTGTAACCATATCGAGGCTGCTGTATAAATCCTCCTCGTTTATACCGAACTCGCTAAGCTTTCCAGTGCGGCGCTGGCGACACGATGCAGCTCATTTCCTTCTGCTGAATTATTGACCCGCTCGTAGTTACTCGATGGCAAATGCCAGATGTGGAATATTCTACGAGGTTGTTTGTATCATCGGTCTTGTGGGGAAACATTTGGGTCTGACCTTTTCTCTTTATTGACTGGTGACGTATTCGCCTCCCACTGCTGCAGGAATCAGGCTCCATAACGCTGCGGAGGGCTGTAACCTGACATTTTGTTGTGAGCCCAGATCGTAGAGCAGAGAATGAGAAGGGTGACACATACTGGAACAATCTCCTCCAGTTTACAAACAAAGCCTCAGAAGGGCATTTGGATCCTGGCTGAATATGACTTCCACTGAAGGAATGTTGTCCAAGAGGCAGCTCAGCGAAGCTGACACAACTATCATCATCGTCATCATCTGCACTGGTTAAATGCACTCCTCTGTTGTTCTCGGTCCTTCTAGATCCCTGGGAAGAAGTACGCCCGTGGATATAATGCTGATGTTGGAGATAAATACATCTGGCTGAAGTGAACTTTCCACTCTCATCGTCGAATCAGCCCACTGAACTCACTGTCTTCTAATGTACATCCCAAAATATGTATGTATTAAAATAGATTCTGACTGAGTGGCTGCTGTCCTGTCTGTGTGTGTAACGGACTGTTGGCAAACACGTTTGACCTGAGGTAATGACAGTGAGTTACTGTTGGTTACTGAGCCAAGATGGACCCCAGTAGTTTCTATGTGTTCAGGTGTAGCCAGCCTAAAGGTGTTTGCTTCAATATTTCCTCCTGTGTTTTACCCAGCAGCACTTTAGATTCATGCTGCTGTTCAGTGGCGTGAGCAGCAGGAGGCGCTTGTGAGCTCTCAATAAACAACAGTTAATGGAGTGTAGGTGCTGAATTATTCACTGGCACAGGCTAACATTAAAGGCCAAAACAGTTTCAGCGTCCAAACTGTCACAGGAACGGCCTGAGGAGAACGGCCTGAGGAGAACGGCCTGAGGAGAACGGCGTTTCTGCCTCTGAGTCTGGGGCGATGGCAAGTGAGCAGTGGAAAACAATGAAACTGTTTTCATTACAAGATCTCAAAATGATGAAGAAACTATTTTTGAGACTATTTCCTTTTTAA
>NC_137941.1:36060295-36095295 GCF_963969265.1 Rhamphochromis sp. 'chilingali'
AAACTTGTCCAAATGGGGTTAAAAGTTTTCCTTAGACTAAAAGTCTGCAGATGAAATGTGTCGTCTCAAACCCATCTATCAAAAACATGATGACAATTGTGTTAGGAGAAAGCTTTCGACTGCAGTTACATGGAGATCTGAAAGTGAGCATTTTCATACCATAAGAAGCTTTTGAACTGATTGAAAGGAAGCAGAGCTGCAACAGGACAAAGAATACACAGTTCCTATAGGAAGGAAATCAAACGTGTGGTAATGATGTTGCTTGTTCCCAGTAAGCTGCGTATGAAATTGTCAGTAAGCACAAACAAAATGTGAAGGTTGTAAAGAGAAAACATGTAAGTGGGAGATGTCAGAGAGCCAGGACAGAATACTGAACGCAGATTGTTTACAGCAAACCAATGAAAGAAACAGAAGTCGGTGTCACTGAATGAAACTGGATTCACATGTAGAGAAACCACCAGTAACACCTAAACAGACAAGCACAGTCAGGTAGTGGCTGTGGTCAGAGGGACAGTGCAGTGAGGCTCAGTGAACCCCGAGAGCCTGTGGCGGTGCTCGGTCCTGAAGAGCTGCTCTGCAGGAACTGCTGGAAGCAGCTTGATGGAGTCACTGGTTTCATGACTCAAATAACTGAGCCCAGTATAAAAACATGTACTACCTTATCTTACTACTGTGTAATGGATGATTCCATACTCTACTTTTTTTCTACTCTCTCATTAGTTAAAAATGGTTTAAATCAATTTGTTTATTTAATTTAAAGTAAATTGTAAATATAGCTCAAAAAAGCACTCAGTGCCGTCGAGCCAACAGTTTGTTACCGTTTCTTTAGCTCATCTACAAAAAACGTTTGACATAAAACATATTTTTGCACAAACACAAAAAGCTGTTTGCCAAAAACGTGGCATATCTCTGATGATGTGCAGTGTTTCCTTAACATGAAATGACAAGCCTAAAAAAGTACAACTACAGTGAAACCCCGACGTACGACATGAATCCGTTCCCGAGGGTCGAAGTCGAAGCACCCATCCCGCCTTTTGAGTGAGGCGATGCTGAACGATAGGCTATAGGCTAATTGCTAACTAGAACAACGTCGTTCAAGTGGAACAGCGAAGCCAAGGGGTTGTCACATGATTCAGAAGGCATTGTAGGCTCAGCCAATCAGAGCGAGCGGATTTCGTTACTCGGGCATTTTGCCGTAACACGGGCAGAAATATTGCCATTCAGTGCCTTCGTAACTTGAATCTTTCGTTAAACGGGGTATTCGTAAGTCGGGGTTCCACTGTATCTGCAGTAGATATGTGTCAGGACCTGAAAGTCCTGAGAAATCTGGCCTTTCTGATGAGGCTTTGGCCATCTAAGCCTCATCACTTCAATTCAGTTTTATTTATACAGTGCCAAATCACAAACAGTCGCCTCAAGGCGCTTTATGTTGTACAGTAGATACAGAGAAAAAGCCAACAATCATATGACCCCCTATGAGCAGCACTTTGGCAACAGTGGGAAGGAAAAACTCCCTTTTAACAGGAAGAAACTTCCAGCAGAACCAGGCTCAGGGAGGGGCGGGGCCATCTGCTGCGACAGGAAGAGACATGCTGTGGAAGAGAGACAGATTAATAACAGGTATGATTCAGCAGAGGTCTGTTAACACATAGTGAGTGAAGAAGAAACTGCAGATCTGTTTTCAAAATGTGCTCTGACCCCAAACACTGACAATGCAGTAAAAACAGGGTAACAAAACCCAAAATACACAACAACAACACTATCAGCCTGACCTGGCTGCTGTGATCATCCAAGTACAGATGTTTTATTATCGTATAATAAAAACTGCTTTTGCTTTTGTTTGCACATGTTTCTATAAATCACTTGACTGGTTTCCCTTTTCCCAGTATAGTGAGAGGATGCACTGTAACCGCACTGTAAGCATGACTGTCACTTCCCAGATACCAAAGATGGCCCCCTTGTTGAAGTTGGAACCATGTTTGTTTTTTTCACCAGACTCAAGACTACCCAACTGTAATATGATACTTTAGTTACACCAAAAGACAAAGTAAGACTCACCTGCTGAACAGTCCTGTATTTACAGCTACAAACGTGTTTCCATTTATTAAAATGTAAACTGTCCAGCAGGACTAGGCCACAGGAGCTGGAAACAGCTTGTGAATGTCTTTCCTGCTTCATTAGTTATTCCATTTTTAATTGGTGGAGCATAGAATTACCATATCTCAAAAGCTAACAGCCCCGTGGTGAAATGCATCACATAGTCAACTGGCCCCGTGTGGCTGATTACAAGGCTTCTAAAGCTGTTAAATGGCTTGCACGGCTAGAACCACAGCGCCACTTCTCAGTAGCTCCGCTGATTAAATCTATCAGCAGCAGATGTAGTTTTGTAACAAGCTCCCTGCAGTAATACTGCAGTTTTTCTGTCTAACTACTCGAGATGTTTGGCTCAGCTAAAAGCCAGATTAAGTATAGTTTAGATAAATAACAATGGAGTTAAAACATTCATTTAGAACAGAATTTAAGGTTTTTATTTTGGATTATTTGATTCTGTGAGCTAACTTTGAATAGCAGTGGTGCAGTTCATTCCAAGCCACTCTCACTTCTAGTTCCTGTGTATACAATGTGGATTTTATCCTACGGATGCATCACCTGCAGCATTATGTGCACCAACACAGGACAAAGGAAGAGCAGGAAGAGGAAGAAGTGAAACATTTAAATAAAAGGTTGATATACCAGGTGAAACACAGGTGAAGGCCGGACGAACGGTGGCAACCGTATAAATGATGACACTGGACTCAGCGTGTTTGGGTGATGTTTTCCAACTTTACTCGTAACCCGGAAGCTCCGCCCACACACAGCCTTATGGGAACAGTAGTCTACCGCTACAGCAACATCTATGGATTTGAGAAAGAGATACAACAAGCAGCAGCAGAAGCATTAGAGGCACAACAGCAGCCAAAGCCACCAGCTGGGCTGCCTCCAAGCCAGCCTGTCATGCATCGACAGCAAATATCACGGCGAGGAACACGAACCAGAAAGGAGCCTCCAGCTTTAAGGAACATGTACACTAACTGTAATGCACGAGAGTCTCCAAGAGGACAAAGAGACACCCAGCACTGGATGGGACAACCTAGAGTGGGACCACAGCAGGAACCAAACAAACAAGCCCAAACTCATGTTGCAGCTCTTGCTGAATTATTTTAGTCGGCTGTTTCTGAAGAAGGTGGTGATGTAAATGCTGTCCTGCTTCAGGAAAAGGAGGGAGGATGACAAACACTGATGAACTACACATCGAGACCGGACAACATGGAAGAAGACACAGTCTCACACATCACCTGTGGGACAGAAAGGATCGACATCAAAGAACAAGACTGTGCCAGGAAACGAGACTGAGACGGAAACACTGGAACGTAAATGTGACCTCTCAGGCCACAGACAAGAAACCTGCCAGAGCTTCATCTGACTCATGCCAAGGAGCCAAGGATGAAAAGGAATCCGTCCAAGAGGCTCGAGACACTGAAAAAGTAATAAAATAAACGAGTAAACATTGCAGGGCTCAATTTTGATTCTGCTCAAAACCTAAGAGCTTATTTTTAAAGCCTGGATAATAGAAACTGTGAAAAACACACATGAATTCAAGTGATAGACTTTAATGATAACAAACGCAAAACAAAAAACCAACAGCAACCATGTTTAATCTTTTATTATTCTAAGAAGAGTCAACATACAAAATAAACTGAAAAGCAGTTTGAGATTTTTTATTCTGCTTTTTGCTGCATTTGCAGTTGAACAGGATGTTAGAGGCTCCAGAGCCAGGACACGTAATATCCCTCTCATTGAACAGTCATTAAGTTGTGCAGTATTAGGTTAACCCTTTGGGTTTGTTTCCTTTTTGAAACCAAAGATCTGTGATTTGATTTCAAAGACTAATAAATGACTTGAATTTGTGTATTTTGATTCTGATGATTGGTGCAGTGAATGAAAGCCAAATTATTAGGTCTGATCTTCTCATGCTTCATAACTCTGGTTTTGGCACATTATAGTAGCATGACTGCCAGCCTGTTACTGAACATTACGAGAAATCGCTGTTGCAGAGAAAACTCGATGTTTAAAGAGTCTAAGCATTTACGCCGTATGGCTACGCTAACTGTTCTGTTCTCAGTGGCGTCCAATGGGACCACACCACCTGTCTGTACGCCACAGGAGGGTAATTGCACGTCTAATTCGTATAACGCCACAGGCGTAGGTGACGTGCAGCCTGCATGGTAATAAAATAATAAAGATTATGAACTAACACCTCTCAGATACTTCTTTTCAGGGCGGACCTCATTTGGTTCTGTGGAGGAAAAGACTCTTAGATTTCCTGCCTCAGACGTGGTCAGGAACCTGAGATTACTGGTACCAGTGACTTTAACAAGGCACTGGTCGAACCTCAGGTAACCATGTGGTCACGATGATTTCTGAATATTGATCTTGAATTAACAAAGAGTTTGAAACATTGTTATTATTGAAGTGTCTGAAGAACATGTAACTTTGGGAGACACATTATTCGTCTTTTCTCTCATAAAAACCCAACAATGCTCAGATAGAAACGGGACATTGACGGGCGTCAGTCACCTGATCTTAACCAAGATCGTGCTTCAGACACTGAAGACGACTCAGAAACAAGCAGCATCTGAAGACGTCTGCAGTAAAGCAGAGGGAGGAAACCGTGTTTTTGGTCAGATTCATGACTTTAAAGTATTTGTCACAGTATTAAAAACAACCTTCATATTCACAGTTAAGCTTGTCCAGTTACTTTCGATCCTCTGAAATTGTGGGATTGTGTAAAAAAATGGCTGAAATTCCTTAAAAGTGAATGCAATTTATTTATTGACTTAGCTGTATGATTACAGCTCTTAGGGTGGGAAGAAAATAGCAGGACCCGTCTGTACGACACGAGCTGTTAAAATCAGTATAAAATCAGTGCTCCGGGTTTTAATACAAAGAGGTGTTTGAAATCAGAGACATGCTTAGACAAACTTTAGTGTTTACCGCCACCGCTCCTTTTTGCATTTAGGACAGGTCTGACAGAAGTTTTGATACTGGAGTTAGGGCGTAGGTGCTTTGACTGGCACAGCTGACTGCATTAGAAGTAGAATTTGGTTGGTGCACAATTTTCTGATAAGAAGTGCTGTAATACACAGCACAGCCTGGCCAATACATTTGTAATTAGTCTTTCCTTTGTACTAATTAGAAGCTCAATGCTCATAAGCTGGTGTATCTCTTGTTATGGCGACACCATCATCCACCATAACAAAAGATACAGTCCCGAACAAAAGTTTAAGACCACGTGAAAAATGGCACAAAATCATATTTTGCATGGTTGGATCTTAAGTTCCAAGTAATTAAATTCAAATCAATTTTAATTATACAGCAACAACAGTCGCCTCAAGGTGCTTGACATTGTAAGGCAGACCCTACAATAATAGATACAGAGAAACCCAACAATCATATGACCCCCTATCAGCAAACATAAGCAGGGTCTCACAGCGCGCCGTCGCTGCGGACGCAGTGGAAGACCCAAACAAATTTCACCAGCACTGAGCCGGAGGATCCCGTTGTCTTGTAAACGGCTGTGTCCAGGCAGGAAAAGGACCCAAAATGCAGACTCACGGAAACCAAAGGTGAACTTAAATACAGCAAACTTCCAAATCAACTTACGCAGACAGACAGAATGAGGGTGGATGAGGGAGATGGCGACACAGACCAAAGAGAACACAGGGCTAACATACACAGAGGGAGCAATCAGGGAAACACAAGCCGAGACAAAGGAAGCAAAACCAGACACATTAACATGAGACACGGACTTTCAAAGTAAAACAGAAACACAGACTGCACTTACAGACTCACAGGCACTGCAACAGAGGGAACAGAGACGTGGGACCAGGGCAGACTCAGACACTGACTGGACACAGAATAGAGGGAGGAAGGAAACCAAAACCTGAGAACCACATAATCACACACCAAGAAGAACTGGGGAGAAATAGAAATGCAAAACAGAAACCAAAACCTTCCCAAAAATAAACTAAGATAAGAGCACCAGTAAAAAGGTACGAAACTGAAACCACTGGTCAACGACTCAGGTACCCTAACAGTAAAAGGGTGTCCAGAAGTTCCTTTTTTCCATATCAGCAACACAATCCCAGCCATCTCAGGGACACAGCCTCCAACACCTGTCAGGAGGTAAAGGGTTGGCAGAAAGACATTTACAAGACAGGCCTGCTGAGGAAATTCAAGGCATGGATCTACTGTGTCCACTGCTGCTGCTTGAGGAGTCCCCATCGCCATCATCACAGAACTGATAAGGAGAATCAGACGACATCTAAGGGGGTGGCTGGGCCGACTGAGCAGCTGGAGTAAGGTTTTGGTCCAGGCTGTCTGTGACGCTCTTCATAATCAGGTTCTGCAGTGATGGGGTTTGGCTCAAGCACCATCATGATCTCTTTGGTAAAATAGAGGGACCCTTTAGACCTGACATCATCACAGGGTCAGAGGCAACAGGAACATTGTCATGCTGCAGCTCACCGCAGCTGGAAAACGCCGAGGAGGCTTTTGAGGTAGGTGTAGTGCAAAGAATTAGATGGTGACTGCCACAGGCACGACTGGAAGGCAAGCTTCATGCCTGTGGAGACGTGGAGCAAAGTCTCTCTGCAGGGACTCTACTGCAGTCGGCATCACGGCCAAAAGGAAAAGAATGACCATCTCTGGCAGCACAGAGGCAGAAGAAAAGCTCTGCATAAAGGGAGCAGATCCATAGGAACGTGCTGGCAGATGATCAACCTCAGCTGGGTCACCTGAGCAACAGTGTCTGATTAAAATCTTCAAGTATAAGAAAATAATTCTCTGAAAAAGTCTCCGCCTTTTAAAAGCACAATTTTAAATGTTTTCCACAAGCTCAATAACGGCCACAGTGAACTTATGCTTGTTATTGTAATGTTATATACACCTACACTGTCAGCTGGAAAACCAGACCTCGAGGCTACGCTTTGCTCAGAGATGAAATTATTTTCATTTGAAATTTTGTAAAGATCTACTTACACTGAACAAAAATATAAACGCAACACCTTTGTTACTGCTCCCATTCCCCATGGGATGGACGTAGAGACCTAAAATTCATTCCAGATACACAATATAACCATCCCTCCCAAACAGTGGTCACAAATCAGTCCAAATGTGTGGTAGTGGGCACATCTGCTATATTGAGATAATCCATCCCACCTCACAGGTGTGCCACATCAGGATGCTGATCTGACATCATGAGTAGTGCACAGGTGTACCTCAGACTGCCCACAACAAAAGGCCACCCTGGAATGTGCAGTTTTTTGCGCTATTGGGGGTCTGGGGACCCAGAACCGGTCAGTATCTGGTGTGACCACCATTTGCCTCATGCAGTGCAACACATCGTCGCATGGAGTCTATCAGATTGTCAATTGTGGCCTGTGGAATGTTGGTCCACTCCACTTCAATGGCTGTGCGAGGTTGTTGGATATTCGTGGGAACTGGTACACGCTGTCGTATACGCCGGTCAAGCACATCCCGAACATGCTCAATGGGTGACATGGCCGGTGAGTATGCTGGCCATGCAAGAACTGGGACATTCTCAGCTGCCATCTGCCCTGAACAATGTGAACCATGATTCATCCGTGAAGCGCACACCTCTCCAACGTGCCAGACGCCATCGAATGTGAGCATTTGCCCACACAAGTCTGTTACGGCGACGAGCTGGAGTCAGGTCAAGACCCCGATGAGGACGACGGGCATGCAGTTGAGCGTCCCTGAGACGGTTTCTGACAGTTTGTGCAGAAACTGTTTGGTTGTGCAAACCAATTGTTCCAGCAGCTGTCTGGGTGGCTGGTCTCAGACGATCTTGGAGGTGAACCTGCTGGATGTGGAGGTCCTGGGCTGGTGTGGTTACACGAGGTCTGCGGTTGTGAGGCCGGTTGGATGTGCTGCCATATTCTCTGAAACGCCTGTGGAGACGGCTTATGGTTGAGAAATGAACATTCAATGCACGGGCGACAGATCTGGTTGACATTCCTGCTGTCAGCATGCCAGTTGCACGCTCCCTCATTGCTTGTGGCATCTGTGGCATTTTGCTGTGAGACAAAACTGCACATTCCAGGGTGGCCTTTTGTTGTGGGCAGTCTGAGGTACACCTGTGCGCTACTCATGATGTCAGATCAGCATCCTGATGTGGCACACCTGTGAGGTGGGATGGATTATCTCAATATAGCAGATGTGCCCACTACCACACATTTGGACTGATTTGTGACCACTGTTTGGGAGGGATGGTTATATTGTGTATCTGGAATGAATTTTAGGTCTCTACGTCCATCCCATGGGGAATGGGAGCAGTAACAAAGGTGTTGCGTTTATATTTTTGTTGAGTGTACATGTGATTGATGCAAAAGAAAACAATAAATTCATTTTCTATGTGAAAAGTTGTTGTCAGTCAGTGGCTCTCAGAGATGCAGTATAATAAGCCGGGCCACTCATTACATTAACTGAAAAAGTTGGGAGCTAAATGTGAAGAAAACAGAAAATAGCTCTTAGGGCACTCCAAGAGTTAAAAAAGTAAGAAATGAGCTCTTGGCTGACGTGACTGTGAGCCGACAGACGAGGTCAGGTGCTTGCCGGAGGCTGAAAAGAGGTTGTCTCCTTGCATGCCCAGTGCCAGAGCATCAGGCTACTGAGACAAAAACAGTGTGAATAATTGACAGCACAGCAGCCTGGAGCAGTCACACTGAACTAATGGAGGGTGGAAAACATGAACTCTAGGGAAGGGAAGCAGGCACAGAATTGTGTCTGCTGTAATGCAACGCTGAGGTCTAATCAGTAGTGACATTAAGGAGTAAAAAACATGTTTTTTTAGAATGAAGGAACTCTGCAGACACTTCAGACTAAACTGGAGGCAGAAATGTAAAGATATTGGTGGAGAACAACCGACAAACTGAGGAGTAAACAAATGAAACGTGACGTGCTGCTGGAGCATCGATGTTCGTGCACATGTTCCCTTTACAACAGACGGCAGCAGCTTCACGCAGAACCCAAAGACACCACACAGAGCAACTTCCAGGCTGGACGACTGTAATTCATTATTATCAGGATGCTGAAAAGCCTTCAGTTAATCCAAAATGCTGCAGCAAGAGTCCTGACAGGGACTAGACAGAGAGCAGATTCCTTCACTGGCTCCCTGTTAAATCCAGCATCAAATTTGAAATCCTTCTCGTCACATTCTTCAGTAATCAGGCCCCATCTTATCTTGAGACTAGAGCCTATCACCCCGACAGAGCACTTCACTCTCACCCTCAGGTGTGTTTGTGATTGCGAGTGTTTCAAAGTAAAATATGAGGCAGAGCTTTGAGCTTTCAGCGTCTCTTCTATGGAGCCAGCTCTCAGCTCTGGATTCAGGGACAGACACTACCTCCAGGCTGAAAACAGCTTTCTGATAAAACAGACAGTTCAGAGTGGATCAGCTGACCCTGAACCCTCCCTTTATTACAGTGTCACAGGTGTAGGCTGCTCATACCTGCCCATGATGAGCGCCATGCGTTTACACACCACACTGCGTTTAATCATTAGTTCTTATGAATCTCTCTCTTGTCTCCCCACCTTTACCTCCACCCTGGCCGGCCCTCCCTGAGCGTGGCTCTGCTGCAGGGTTATTCCTCTTATTGTACGCTCTTTACTTTACAATGTAAAGTGAACTGTTGTGATTTTGCACAGAATAAATTACTGAACATCAAAAAAAGAAACTCAGACCCTTCGTGGTCTTTATGGAAGGCAGCTATTCATAAAGCCTAAAACTGCATATTTATGAGAAAGACAAAATGTTGTATTGCAGGTGCACCGTGCACTTTGTACCATTAACTGATTCCTCTAATGCATCTGCGTGCAGAGGTCCAGCTCTGGCTTTTCTGTGCACAGTTTTCATGCCAGCTGTTTCACTTGATGTTTGGGTCATGTTTGAGCCAGATAAGCAGGGTTACTCTCCCCAGCAACACTTTAAAGTTCTTCCTCGCGGATCCAGAGGCATTGCCATGAGATATGTAATCCTTCCAGCGTCAACCCCGGGGTCTTCTCCTAGCTCCACATGCCTGGAAAACCTCCAAAGGAATGCTCTCAGAAGGCAGCCTAATCAGATACCCAAACCTCTCCAGCTCCCTTCTATACTAAGGAGCAGAGGCTCAACAGAGCTCCCTCAGGATGTTAGAGCTCCGGAGCTCTGAGGACACGCTGTGGGTAATGAGAGAAAACACCAAATGTTTCATTTCAGTTGAGTTAAATCAGAATAGTTTGAGGGAACTTCAAAATGAGCAATGAATGGACAGAGAGCGATGTCAGTCTCAATGCAAAGTGTTTCCAGAGTCCTGTTAATGCTGAGTGTGACCAGGAGGAGTGG
Source organism: Rhamphochromis sp. 'chilingali' (assembly GCF_963969265.1). Classification (NCBI taxonomy): domain Eukaryota; kingdom Metazoa; phylum Chordata; class Actinopteri; order Cichliformes; family Cichlidae; genus Rhamphochromis; species Rhamphochromis sp. 'chilingali'. The sequence goes on from NC_137941.1 coordinate 36,070,740, forward strand.
GCTGAAGGACGGCATAAAGCCCAGTGCCAGGAAAACGTTTGGCTAACTCGGCTTTGTGCAGCACCGTATTAAGTCAACGATGAGGAAGACTGGATTTGACCTCGTAATTTGACCTCGTCTGACCAGGAGGTGTCCAGCTCACCCTCCCACTGTCTGATCTGAGTGAGCAGAGAGACTGGTGCATGTCAGCCCTGCTGGGTTTCCTGGTTTCTCTGAAATGTTTCAGTACTCGATGGGCAAATGTGCAGCAAACTTGAAGATAGCAGAAAAAACTGCTTATATTTAAAAGACAAACTCTCAGAATCACCAAAGGTGTCAGAAACAATTCTCACGATCATTTCTTTTTCACTGCAAAAGGTAAAAGCAGAGTCCAGAGTAAGAAACAGTGATTATTACCCAATAGAACGAGATTATATCATTTACCATGTTAACTAAACCGTGCCCGTATATTCACTGCTCACTCAAACCACTGGGTTTGAGCTGAAACTGGCCGGGGGACATATCGAAGCTACCTGTGAGCAGGACTATTTCACACCATGTGATGTGTTCTTATATTTTTGGAGATTTGCTGCCAAACCGTGAAACATCAAATTTGGCAACAATCGTGCAGTTTAAGGAAGGATTGGTTAAAACAGAAGCAAACTCCCAGCAGCACATCAGTGAATCCTTTGGTTCATGTTTGCTGTAATTCCATCTAATCATTTGAAAACACTGTTTTTATTTAACCTCTGAAAGAATCGTTATGACTCAAACCTTTTTGGTAATTTAAAATATAATGTAGAATTACCAATTATCATTGAAGGTGTACCAATTGATAATGTGAGTGAAAACAAATTTTTGGGAGTCGTAATTGATAACAAAATTTCATGGAAACCCCACGTCAGACACATAAAAACCAAAATTTCCAGAAGTCTCGCAGTTTTGAACAAAGTGAAACAATTCCTTGATAAAGATGCACTTCGTACTCTGTACTGTACCCTGGTTCTTCCATATCTTACATATTGTGTGGAAGTGTGGGGAAATACATATAAAAATACAACTAATCCATTAGTCACAGTACAGAAACGAGCACTGCGTATTATTCACAAGGCTGGTTATCTAGATCATACTCACAAATTCTTTCTTCAGGCAAAGTTACTTAAATTCCAGGATCTGGTTAATTACAATACATCCATAATTTTGTATAAAGCTTTTACTAAACTTTTACCGGCAAATTTACAAACTAGATTTGAAATTCGAGAAAAGGTTTATAATGTGAGAGGCTTTGGAGAATTCAAATTACCCAGAACTCGAACAACCCGTAAAGGCTTTTGTGTGTCTGTATGTGGTGTGAAAATCTGGAACAGTCTGAGTTTACAATTGAAACAATGCAAAAATATTCATAGATTTAAATTCCTCTACAAACAGTTGGTCTGGTCACAGTATACTCAATGATGCTTTTAGTGTGCTCTGTAATGTCTGTCCTCTTACCATTGCTGGTATGGATTCCAAAATAAAAAATAAAAAATAAAGTGTGCGTATGTATGTACATATATGTACTTGTGTGTGTAGATATATATGTATGTATATGTATGTGTGTCTGTTACTTGTAGTTATTACTGCCTGTTACCTGTGGTAATGCAATTTATAATTTATATATTCTGTATTCAGTTATGAAGGCTCTAATTGTTGGTTGCGAGCTGCCGCTTAGATGCTTGTATGTGCCCGGGGCTGTTGATGGGTCTGTATGCAATGATGGGCGTAGCTGCGGGAAGTTTGTTTTTTTTGTTGATGAGTGAGTATAGGGGTGGGATTTAATAAGTTTTCTTCGTCCCACTCCTTTTTCAGGCAAGTTTTGTTTTTTGTTTTGTGCATTTTATGTTCAATATAGGTATTTGTTGTGCCTGAAAATGAACAAATAAATGAAATAAATGAAATGAACCTTCAGATGGCAGATGAAATGGTATAAATAAGATACCTATGTCATCTTTTTAGGCAAAGATCTTTTGGAGACACAGAGTATTTTGATAATTGATTTTGTAGCCTGAAAGAAAATTTTCTATAAAGATATTTTGGCAACAGTAACGTCAGGATGTCTTGGATGAAATAGCAGCTAGCAGGTTCCCCGTCCTGTACTCTAGAAACTATGCTAATTTTTTAGCTGAAGCTCTAACTGTTGCTTTGTTCCTTTTGAGCTCACCGTAGTTTTTCCACGTTCTCCGTAGAACCGAGTGTGAGGATCATTTTCTGAGTACACAGTGTCTGTTTGGGGCTTTTGCAGAGTCAGTTACATTAAGGAGAGTCTGCGATCAATCTCCCTGTGAGAACATTTACTTTAGTGACACGGCTGTTTTTGAGGAATTCCCCTTTGGGTCTGATATTCCAGCTGAATATCGTTGTGGATACTGTGTTATACACAGATGTGTATTTATGTTTGAAATAGATGATACAAGTGTAATCAATGAAGCATAAACACACACACACACATGTGCACGCACACTCGTTTTCATATCTGAGGACATGTTAGTATCTTATTGACATAATGATTTCTGTAGCTGCTCACCATCAGAAATGCCCGACCCGACCCAAACCTAACTCTGACACTAAAACCACATTTTGTTACGCAGGTGCATCCTAGGCTCGTCCTTCTTAGAGGCAAACTTGATGAATGATGTAGTTTCTGTAGTATCTTCACCTAACTTAGGAAGTCTCTCATGTATGCTTAAACATAATAATAAAAATGTAATTTAAACTTAAACTTTCTTCATTCTCCACAAAAAATAAATTAAGCAGTCTTTGAAACATCTTACATAAGGAGCTGGAGAGTCTACATGAAAATTAATCATGCATAGCCACTGTAAGATAGAGGTACAGTGGGGCAAAAAAGTATTTAGTCAGCCACCGATTGTGCAAGTTCCCCCACTTAAAATGATGACAGAGGTCAGTAATTTGCACCAGAGGTACACTTCAACTGTGAGAGACAGAATGTGAAAAAAAAATCCATGAATCCACATGGTAGGATTTGTAAAGAATTTATTGGTAAATCAGGGTGGAAAATAAGTATTTGGTCACCTCAAACAAGGAAAATCTCTGGCTCTCACAGACCTGTAACGTCTTCTGTAAGAAGCTTTTCTGTCCCCCACTCGTTACCTGTATGAATGGCACCTGTTTGAACTCATCATCTGTATAAAAGACACCTGTCCACAGCCTCAAACAGTCAGACTCCAAACTCCGCCATGGCCAAGACCAAAGAGCTTTCGAAGGACACCAGGAAAAGTATTGTAGACCTGCACCAGACTGGGAAGAGTGAATCTACAATAGGCAAGCAGCTTGGTGTGAAAAAATCAACTGTGGGAGCAATCATCAGAAAATGGAAGACATACAAGACCACTGATAATCTCCCTCCATCTGGGGCTCCACGCTAGATCTCATCCCGTGGGGTCAAAATGATCATGAGAACGGTGAGCAAAGATCCCAGAACCACACGGGGGGACCTGGTGAATGACCTGCAGAGAGCTGGGACCAAAGTAACAAAGGTCACCATCAGTAACACACTACAACGGCAGGGAATCAAATCCCGCAGTGCCAGACGTGTTCCGCTGCTGAAGCCAGTGCATGTCCAGGCCCGTCTGAAGTTTGCCAGAGAGCACATGGATGATACAGCAGAGGATTGGGAGAATGTCATGTGGTCAGATGAAACCAAAGTAGAACTTTTTGGTATAAACTCAACTCGTCGTGTTTGGAGGAAGAAGAATACTGAGTTGCATCCCAAGAACACCATACCTACTGTGAAGCATGGGGGTGGAAACATCATGCTATGGGGCTGTTTTTCTGCCAAGGGGACAGGACGACTGATCCGTGTTAAGGACAGAATGAATGGGGCCATGTATCGTGAGATTTTGAGCCAAAACCTCCTTCCATCAGTGAGAACTTTGAAGATGAAACGAGGCTGGGTCTTCCAACATGACAATGATCCAAAACACACCGCCCGGGCAACAAAGGAGTGGCTCCGTAAGAAGCATTTGAAAGTCCTGGAGTGGCCTAGCCAGTCTCCAGACCTCAACCCCATAGAAAATCTGTGGCGGGAGTTGAAAGTCCGTGTTGCTCGGCGACAGCCCCAAAACATCACTGCTCTCGAGAAGATCTGCATGGAGGAATGGGCCAAAATACCAGCTACTGTGTGTGCAAACCTGGTAAAGACCTATAGTAAACGTTTGACCTCTGTTATTGCCAACAAAGGTTATGTTACAAAGTATTGAGTTGTATTTTTGTTATTGACCAAATACTTATTTTCCACCCTCATTTACCAATAAATTCTTTACAAATCCTACCATGTGGATTCATGGATTTTTTTCCCCACATTCTGTCTCTCACAGTTGAAGTGTACCTCTGGTGCAAATTACTGACCTCTGTCATCATTTTAGGTGGGGGAACTTGCATAATCGGTGGCTGACTAAATACTTTTTTGCCCCACTGTACATTATTAGAAGTGCAGCATCAGACACCAGACTACATCCCAAACCAGCTTTTCAATGTGCTTTTGGTTTAAGCATCTTCACAGAGATCTCCCTTTCTGATTGTGAAGCGCTGCTGCTGCTGCTGTCAAAGCAGTGACTGTTACCACTGAGTGTGACGCAGAGATGGGCAAACGTTACTCCAGCATTATGAAGATTCGCCTTGATATCTTTGAATGGCCCATGCAGCTTGACCAAGCTTGCACCCATATCAGATAAAGAGGGTTCTGTGTCCTGTGTCTATGACCCAGGCAAACATGCATCCTTTTCCTGATAGTGGTGGAGTCTTATGAAGATGGATGCTGAGGCTGTTTTTGAATAAGCTGCAGAGCAGGTGTAATGAGTGCTCTGTGCAGCTTTTCCCTGATTCAGTTCAGTCACCTCGAGGCATTTTATATCGTTAACGTTTGATTGTAACAGTCTAATGCAGCGCCAACAGCACCAAGAAAGGACAGCATCCAAAGATGTCGTGGGGTATGTTTTCAGTTCTGCTGCCAAACTCTAGATTTGTTGTTATATTTGTAATATATTTTCAAACTCACTGATCCACCTCACGAGGAGAACATCGGGATCCCATTCAACCCGGCAGCGTACGTTTTTGTGAACGGCTGTACTGTCACAGCTAGCAGGGCGAGGCGTGTGGAATTTAGTGAAGGGCACAAGATGCAGGCAGCTTTCACAGTGAGTGTTATTAGGGAGGTGAAACACACAGACACGCAGTGGACATGAAACAGGACCTAAGGATGACCTAAAGTAACAACAACAGACCTGAAATGGAGATGCAGGGAGACTCAGGGAGATACACAACCAGCAACATACACGAGAAAACACAGGGCTTAAATACACACAGGGCAGTCAGGGAACGGGAGACAGGAGGGAGACAGCTGGGACTGATTGGACATAACAAGACAAGGGAAGCGAAACGAGAAACACTGACAAGAGACACGGCTCTTCAAAATAAAACAGGAAACACACTCAATAACTCTAAACACGCAAACTTAACACAGAACATAGGAACATGAAACGTGGGATAATCACAAACAACCCAACATAAAGAAAACCACAGAATATTAAAAGACTCTGGACCATGTAAGGAGAGCAGCAGGGAGGACAGCAGACATTCAGGACACATACAGGTACCTGGGTTTGCCACATGGCAACAAGAACCATGGCAGAGATGCACAGAGGTCCAAACACCACCACAACTGTAATATCTGATCACTGTCGGTCATCAGGAAACCAACTGAGACCAAAGCTAAACACTCATGTCAAAACACAAAGCTTCTCATAATCACAGAGGTCTCCTCCCACTATGAGCAACACAGAGACAGAAATGATTAGTGAGTGTCCTCTGTAGCTCCTGTGTGTGAACATGGAGCACTCACGGATACATGAGGAAGGCAGCGTCCTGAGGAGAGCTGCTCCAAGAGCGCCTCAGACACATTAGCCAGTGAGCAAGCAGTTATACAGCCACCACTTTGTTTCTAGGAACCGAGATGGCAACAGTGAAAATGTTCAGAAGCAACACATGACATCATAGTAGCTACATGTTTCATGCTGGCTCTGCACTCCTGAGTTCAGTGTGCTCCAGCATTGATGTCAGAAAAGCAAGAAAAGCAGCGTTTGACCTTTGAGCAAGCTTCATTCCATTTGTGCATCACCACAGCACAGCCACACGTTCATACAGCCCAGTCGAACCATTTTATAGTTTCATAGTGTCAGTGTAGTTCATGTTTGCGTGCACCGCTTGCATTGTGACGATTGTGAAATCTCTCCATGAATTTAAAAGCTATTAAAAAAAGCTCTCCAGCTGATTAATAAACTGGTTAAAGGTGCATAAAAACCCATTACTCCCACTGAGTAGCAGCAGCAGCAGCCGTGGCCTCTGATTGGTAGGTCCTGACTTTCATCCCAGCCACTTCATATCTGTCTACTGATGACCACCGTATGGGATGAAGGCCATCTTTGGACAAATTCAATCTGCATAAAAAGAAGAGGCCAGATTCTGACATTTCCCAGCCGTTCATGGAAAATACTGTCTATGAATATCAAACATAGGATGAAAGAGGACTGTCTGCCACCTAAAGACTCCATTGTTTTTGTCCCAGCTGTTAACCTGTCGCTGTGTAAAGAGCACCACCGTGTAATAGAGCTTTCTAAAATATGCTTAAAACTATGAAAGAGCATGTTTTAGGCCAAACCGTCATCATCTAACTACAACTAGAGAGTAGTTTGTGCATCAAACAGTGATTAAAAGCTGAGGTAGAAATGAGACTTGGACTTCTGGGATAAAGTTAGGTGGACTAACAGGTTCAGACACACTCTCCCATTCATTATCAATCTGCTTCTTTTGGCTCCCTTTAGGGCACAGCAGCAGATTTCACCCTGTACCTGATGTCCTCCCCTGTCTGTCTGTAGGTCCTCCCCTGTCTGTCTGTGGGTCCTCCCCTGTCTGTCTGTGGGTCCTCCTCTGTCTGTCTGTGGGTCCTCCTCTGTCTGGCTGTAGGTCCTCCCCTGTCTGTCTGTAGGTCCTCCCCTGTCTGTCTGTGGGTCCTCCTCTGTCTGTCTGTGGGTCCTCCTCTGTCTGTCTGTAGGTCCTCCCCTGTCTGTGGGTCCTCCCCTGTCTGTCTGTGGGTCCTCCCCTGTCTGTCTGTGGGTCCTCCTCTGTCTGTCTGTGGGTCCTCCCCTGTCTGTCTGTGGGTCCTCCTCTGTCTGTCTGTAGGTCCTCCTCTGTCTGTCTGTAGGTCCTCCCCTGTCTGTCTGTGGGTCCTCCTCTGTCTGTCTGTGGGTCCTCCCCTGTCTGTCTGTGGGTCCTCCTCTGTCTGTCTGTGGGTCCTCCCCTGTCTGTCTGTGGGTCCTCCTCTGTCTGTCTGTGGGTCCTCCCCTGTCTGTCTGTAGGTCCTCCCCTGTCTGTCGGTCCTCCCCTGTCTGTCTGTAGGTCCTCCCCTGTCTGTCTGTGGGTCCTCCCCTGTCTGTCTGTGGGTCCTCCTCTGTCTGTCTGTAGGTCCTCCCCTGTCTGTCGGTCCTCCCCTGTCTGTCTGTGGGTCCTCCCCTGTCTGTCTGTGGGTCCTCCTCTGTCTGTCTGTAGGTCCTCCCCTGTCTGTAGGTCCTCCTCTGTCTGTCTGTAGGTCCTCCCCTGTCTGTCTGTGGGTCCTCCTCTGTCTGTCGGTCCTCCTCTGTCTGTCTGTAGGTCCTCCTCTGTCTGTCTGTGGGTCCTCCCCTGTCTGTCTGTAGGTCCTCCCCTGTCTGTCGGTCCTCCCCTGTCTGTCTGTAGGTCCTCCCCTGTCTGTCTGTGGGTCCTCCCCTGTCTGTCTGTGGGTCCTCCTCTGTCTGTCTGTAGGTCCTCCCCTGTCTGTCGGTCCTCCCCTGTCTGTCTGTGGGTCCTCCCCTGTCTGTCTGTGGGTCCTCCTCTGTCTGTCTGTAGGTCCTCCCCTGTCTGTAGGTCCTCCTCTGTCTGTCTGTAGGTCCTCCCCTGTCTGTCTGTGGGTCCTCCTCTGTCTGTCGGTCCTCCTCTGTCTGTCTGTAGGTCCTCCCCTGTCTGTCTGTAGGTCCTCCCCTGTCTGTCTGTGGGTCCTCCTCTGTCTGTCTGTAGGTCCTCCCCTGTCTGTCTGTGGGTCCTCCCCTGTCTGTCTGTAGGTCCTCCCCTGTCTGTCTGTGGGTCCTCCCCTGTCTGTCTGTAGGTCCTCCTCTGTCTGTCTGTAGGTCCTCCCCTGTCTGTCTGTAGGTCCTCCCCTGTCTGTCTGTGGGTCCTCCTCTGTCTGTCTGTGGGTCCTCCCCTGTCTGTCTGTGGGTCCTCCCCTGTCTGTCTGTAGGTCCTCCCCTGTCTGTCGGTCCTCCCCTGTCTGGCTGTAGGTCCTCCCCTGTCTGTCTGTGGGTCCTCCTCTGTCTGTCTGTAGGTCCTCCCCTGTCTGTCTGTGGGTCCTCCTCTGTCTGTCTGTCGGTCCTCCCCTGTCTGTCTGTGGGTCCTCCTCTGTCTGTCTGTGGGTCCTCCTCTGTCTGTCTGTGGGTCCTCCCCTGTCTGTCTGTGGGTCCTCCTCTGTCACATCTTCTCTGTGGGTTTCCTCTCCTCCTGCCTCGCAGTCCCATTTGCCCAATGATTTCACTCTCCCTCCTTTGTACATGTCCAGAGAACAGTCTTGTCTCCAAACCACTCGAGCTGAGCTGTCCCTCTGATGATTTCAAATTTCCAATTTGCTCCCAGTGACACATTTTCAGCTCCTGTCACCTCTAAACCACACATCGTAGCAGGTCTCACTTCCATCTTGTACATCCTTCTGACACAAATCAGTCCTGAAACCCATCTCCACCCGCTCCACCTTGCTTTCTCTTGCTTCTACAAACGTTTGCTCCTCTTTTCCCCAGAGCATACCTCCACCTCTCCACTTCCTACTTTGCCTACATGTCACGATGCCATCTGCAACTCTTTCCCTGGAGCCTCCTGCCTGACCTCATCTATCAGCCCGCCTGTCACGCATGCAAACAGTAATGGGCTCAGAGCCGATCCCATTGAACATGAATCAAAAGGAGAATTCAGGAGATTTAGACTCCTGTCATCATTCATTGGTCCAAGTTTGCACCATGAAGCTGATTTGCGGGTTTTGGGAGCAAACAGCGACTGCAGGGACTTTGCCACATGTGAGGGATTTGGGAACTGACATCCTGCTGTAACACTAAAAGCCGACTTTAAACTTTCATCTAAAACTCACAGCCTGCAGGATTAAAGCTAATTTCACGCTGTACAGCAGGCTGATATTGAACATGTTGCTCCAGAAAGCAAATGTTGTTCTATAGAAATGTCTTGGGAAGCCTTGCAGTGAGTCAGTGCTGAAGCTGAGGGGAGATTACTGGTGCTGGGATTTATTTCTTGGCTTGGTTGGTTGTAGCTGCTCTGTGTGCTGGTGGCATTCGAGACGTAATCAGTGCGGCCATTTGTCATTCATTAAGCCCTCCTTCAAACCTGCCTAATAGAACGATTTCTTCATCATTATATCTGCGCGTCTGTGTATATGTAACACATAATAGTTCCTCCATCCAGTGATGGTGTGGACACACCAGATGGCAGTGTTGCTATCTGGATGTGAGCTGGAGGCATTCTCAGAAAAGATGTTTCCAGCACGGCTACAAAGATGTGCTCCTGGATGAGCTCGTAAGTTGTTTTTCTGCTGTTATTGTTTGATTTGGAGGAGGAGCTGTTGGCTGGAGAATGACTTCGCCTGCTGTGAGTCAGCACAGAAATAAGTGGAGAGAAATTGTTTTTGAAGGGCTCAAAATATGAAAATAAACATTTTAGTGTTGTAGAAGACGATGTAGATACAGTGGCTGCTGTCGCAAGTACAAGACTATTCCTCCATTACTGACCCAGTCAATGATTCAAACTGCTGAATGCTGAGCAGCGCTCGGTGTTATATATGGTTACTCCTCAAGGATCAGACTTTACTTTTTTACCTTTCTAATGTATAATAAAACCTATTGTCTACTAAATAAAATGACGCAGTCCATCTCTTCGTACTTATCTTAGCTCTGTGACGCTGTACTGCACGTACTGTGTGGTGAGCCTGTTTATTCTATGCGTGATCAAACAGTTGTGCGACTGTTGTATGCGCACAACAGGTGCCAGTGATTACATTGTGAATCCACACGTGGGCTTCATGAGTTTTTGCGATACCCTGCTGCCTTTGTGATTAGATGTGTGAGTGTCATTAGGATGTGACTGACACGTGCAGCAGATGCAACTCGTTGCTGTTTGCAGCGGTTTGTGGAGGATGAGTGGGATAGGATGGTTCTGCATCTACAGCCCAGAGACCGTGATGCTGTCCTCACAGTGCAGCATCACAGGATAGTGTCAGCCTGGTGTCGTCTGCAGTATCCTCAACATCTGAACATCTGAAATATCATTTGCCAGTATGATGAACTGACTTTGTGGCGATCGGGTGCTTGATCATGATGCATCTTGCACCTGGAAGACCTTTCTGCAGTTCTTCATGTCCACCCCGCGTGTACTTCAGCCATGCCAGGTCAGTTTTGTCTCTCTGAACCTTTTTGCTCTGGCTCCAAAACGGAAAAATCAGTTCCTTCATGCAATCAGCAGAACTGACAGTTAAAGAATAATGCCAAAAACTGTGGTTCATCTAAGGGCTCTGAAACTGGCTCCAAAAGCAAGTCAGTCCCAGGAGACCTCTGTGTTACAGTTTTTGCCCGTTGCTTGAACACATTTTATCATCAGAAATATGGGTCCGTGCATGGCCTCTTCGACCTCCTCCTCCTCCTCTTCCTCTATCTCTCCCTCCCTCCATGCTTGCAAAGTTCTTGAATTGGCTAAACTGAGGGCTTTTTGTAGTTGGCTAATTGGTGTTCAGTTTTGCAAGTAAGTGCCTTCAGGTGTGTATTTGAGTGGTTGCAATTACCCGATGTGTTTTGTATTTTGGATACATGTGTTTTCCAAATGGCACCCTGAGATTTCATTTTGTGAACGAAGTGTCTTATGTATGAAATAGAGTGTAGTATGCAGGACCATGTGTGTTGCATAATTGCAACTAGGGTGCAAAGCAGCGCTTTTGTTTAAGGTATGTGTGCATGTGTTTGAGGTATGGTAACACAAGCTTCAAGTTGTGTTACTTTAGTGTAAGCGTGGCTTTATAGTGTTCAAGCAACGGGCAAAAACTGTAAAACGCCAAACTAGCAGCATTTAAAGCTTCTTCTGCTTGTCTCATTCAGAGTTGCCTGTCCCACCTGCGTGAGGCAGGTACACTCGGAGAGGCTGCCAGTGTGCGGTGAGGCTAACGCACAGAGACAGACAACCATTCACACTCATATGTACACCTGTGTGTGTAGGTGTTACCCCAACCAGAGTGACCCCACAGAAACATGTATTAGACTTTCATGCAGCTGGTTTTCTTAGATTTAAAATGTGCAGATTATTTATGAATTATTAAACATTTCTTGAATCTCTCACAGGGTTAGGCCCTTAATTTAGTGTGTGCGTGTGTCTGTGTGTGCGTGTGTCTGTGTGTGCGTGTGTCTGTGTGTGTGTGCGTGTGTGTGTGTGTGTGTGCGTGTGTCTGTGTGTGCGTGTGTGTGTGTGTGTGTGTGTGTGTGCGTGTGCGTGTATGTGTGTCTGTGTGTGTGTGTGTGTGTGTGTGTGTCTGTGTGTGTGTGTGCGTGTATGTGTGTCTGTGTGTGTGTGTGTGTGTATGTGTGTGTGTGTGTGTGTGTGTGCGCGCGTGCACACGCATCATATAATGATGTCGTCATTCGAGTCAAGTCTCCAACACGTTTCTTCTTTAACAGGATTTTGTTTCACCAAACAGGTAAAAGTTGATGGAGCAGAGGACGACTGACCTCAGCCCTCATCAGCTGGACGAGGCTGATAAACGTCCAAAGTTATGTATAAATAATGTTTCATTTTGCTTCCTCACTAAATACAAACAAATCTAAGCGGGGCTCTTATCACAGCCCACAGTGCAACTTACCGTATCCATGACAACAAGTCACATTTGAATGTGACATTTTCTGAAATGATTTGTTAAAAATATTAAAAGTGCTTGAAGTGGGCCGACCGTAAGACTCCCGGGATGGTCGGTGCGCAGTAAGCAGGGCCGATGCTTCATAAACAGCCTGGACTTTACTCTGCTCGCTCTATTTCTGACACACCAACGTAGTGACGGCGCCCCCGCTTCACACTCCACGCAGTCATCACAGAAGACACAGTTAATTTTAAATGTTCACACCTCAGCTGACACAGTGTGTGTGAATGTAACAAGATGAGCCATCTGTTCGGCTGGAGCTCACAACGAGCTGTGTTTTCAGGATGCTACGGTGTGACACGAGGGCAGAGCTCTCTGTCATATCCCCCGACAAGTCATATAATAGGCTTATTGACAAGCTGTCACCTCTTGTACTTTATGTGTTGCTTGGGTTCAAGTGGGATATTTGAGTGAAAAGCGCCTCCAGTATTCACAGGCGTGTCCACCGTGCACTTTATTGATACCGTGCACAATTGATCTGACTGGTTATTTTCGCCTCATATGGTTCCCTAAACTATTTTGTTCCTGTGGAACAGATGAGTCTAAAGATTTGTGTGGGCTTGGTTTGATAAAACAGCTACCAGGTGAGACAGATCAGGCAGAGCTCATGCAGACGAAGTCTGATGAGTCAAAGCTGCACAGCAAACACGTCACTTTGCACTTCGATTTGAATAAGAGTGCTGCAAAGTTTTAATCAGTCTGTTTAATGAAATCAATGCTTTCCCCCGTGGGCCACTGCTGCCAGCTCCACAGTAAAACATTCAGACCATGAATTAATAACAGTTTTTTCTGGGTCTGTCACTGTTTCTGGCTGCGTGCCTGCTGCTGTGTAACAGTGGACTTCAGGAACAGGGACGGCGTGTTCGAGTGGCTCTGCAGGACGTACAGTATGTAGGAAGAATCTGCAAATGATTGTCCTCCTCTGTGCTGCTTCTCCTCTGCACAGTTTCCAATAGAGCTCATCGACGTGTCGACTGGCTGTTTTCAAAGGGCTCAAATAAGACTTCCTGTTCTTTGTCTGCGCTGAGAAGATGTGATTGCACTGATTGCACAGCATATCCGACGCTCCAGGACTCTTCTTGGAATCGTTTGCCAATTAATTTGCCTGATAAATCTTGTAGTAGAATAAAAAATGCTCTGTGCTGTTCTGCAGCTGATACAAATGTTTGTGCTGAAATCTTTGTCTTTATAAAGCCAGTACATGACACCTTTGTTTTTGTGTTTCTTCTTCTTCTTTTTTTTTTTTTTTTTTTTTTTTTTGCCTGTCCCGTTTGGCTCTTTTGCATCAGAATTGTTGTCTAAAGGCAAAGAAAGATGCCCAACGGATTTACTTTACCAAACTGACCATCCCAGCCTTGCCGTAATGGTCCATTTGATTCACCTTTTATTGTTTATTTTATTTTCACTTAATGAATACGGGACAGACTTGACTGGGGGAAAGAAGGGGAGAAAGAAAGAGGGAAAGAGAAACAGCTGAGAAGAGGGACGGGGGAGAAGGGCAAAAAACAAAAACCAACAGAACGGGCAGAGAAAAAAAAATGCATCTATCAATCACCTGGATCACCTGCTGAGAAAGAAAAAAGAAAACAAGCAGAAGAGAACAAGAGTAATAGAATAAACAACATCACAATGATATATGGGAATATGACAGTAAATACTAAATATTAAACATTATTGTGCAGCACATAAGATCAACAGAACACAGTGTGCTTTGAGGTAGGAGCCAAAAAGGGTGTAGTTTGTGGGTGTGATCACCCGTGTGTACACCTGTGAGCATGGACACGCTTGTTTTTTGTTTTTTTAAAAGGTTCCTTCATGTAATAATCTGCTAGAGGGTGTGGGGGGGCCACAGCCCCGTCCTCCAGGGCGTGAAGCAGGTATGGAGGAGATCAAAACTCCAGACATCCAGAGGCCCCCAGAACACAAGAGACCAAGGAAGACCAAAAGAGGGGCAGCCGCGCCACTGTCCCAGAAAGAGCTGAGGAGAGTCCCAGATGAGGGCTCACTCAGCAGCCGCGGAGCAGAAGCCAGGGGGAGTTGCAGTGACGCGCCCGTGAGCTCCGCCGGCAGCCAGCTGCGCCTGAGTGACCGAGCCCCAGGCCGAGAGGCCGGGGGCACCCCACCTCCGAAGTGGCCCGAGCGAGCCCCAGGCTCCAGGCCCCGATAAGCGGCCGCCAAGGAGTGAGCCGGTGTGTACCCGGACACAAAGAACCACCAACGCACCGATGTCTGAGGGGGTCCGCCACTGGCAGGGGAAGTGGTGGTAGGGGGAGATAGGCCTCCAAACCTTGGAGGGCCTGAGATGTCCCCAGAGAGGTGGCGCCTGACACCCAACCTGACATATAGACACAGACATACAGGCACACACAGATACAAACATCCATTCCCACCCTCATGCTCTCATATGCACTTACTCCACACTCAACCAACGTGGAGACAGACATAAAGAGACGCTGTACACACGATCACACTCCCCAAGCGTACTCTACAAACCGGGTCTAGGTACCCTTGCCCCTGGAGGGGGAACTGCACCCAGACCCAGGTGGTGTTACCCTTTTCCCTGCGGTGGGGGGAGGCAGACCGCCCCGACTCCGCAGCAGCAGGAAGGCTCCACACTCCAGACCGCAGTCGGACAGCCAACTCCTCCTCCTAGCCCCCCTGCTCCAGCAGGTCGCAGAGAACGGGGGTGAGAGAAGACTCCAAACCTCCCTCCACCCGCTCATTGTAATGTTGATGCATGTGTGTTCTAAGGTGCATTTAAAACCCAGGAGGGCTTGGAGCTACCTGCCAGAGAGCAGCAGGTAAGCACATGGTCCCTCCTGCTAGCCCTCAATGTCTACGTGTATTTAAAATTGAGAGGTGGGCAATGATGCCAGGGGTGGGGTGTACACCCTGATGGTACTTTGGACTCCGTGTATCGTGCCCACCCCCAAGATCCTATATGTATGTGTAATGAGAGTGTGAGTAATGTGAATGTCTAAGTTGTGGGATAAAATTGAGGCAGAGGCAGCCAGAAGGGGACGGGGGGGGGGTAGCCTCCTCTGCACCCTGGTGACATACCCCTACTCCAAGGTCCTGCATGTGTGGGTGGTTGTGGTGGAGCGGGAAGAGGGAGGCAGCTGGAGATGGGGAGGGAAGGAAGGGAGGGGCAAGTGACCCCTCCCTGGGGCCAGCTCCCCCGCTGACCCCAGTAGGCACCCCCATACTCCGCGACCCGCCAGGGAAAGGGGGCCCAGGCCCATCCAGACCGGGCCCAGTGCAGCAGCGCCGCCCGGCCCCACAGAGCCCGGGACAGTCCACCCAACCCCACCACAGAGAAAACTGCACCCACCCCACCATCCACTCATCTTCCAGACTACATAAGACAATAGACGCCCAGGCTGAGATCTTCCTCCACCTCTCCTGTATCTCCCCCTCCTGCAGAGGGAGCTCCTGAGGAGAGGAAAGCTCCTGCAAGATGTGACAATCTCCGCCACCAGTTGAAGAGACCCCCAGGTGGCTCGACGCACCGGCGGCACCCTGCTCCAGGGCTGGGCCCCCATGCACCCACCCGCCCACAACCCCGGCAACACACCAACCAGGACCCAAGCCCCCGAAAGCCCGGTCCGGGTCCCAGCCCAGAGACGGAGCACCCCCAGAACCTCACGCCCATCCCGGACCCACCCAGGGGCAGCCAGGCTACCAGGTCAGTAACCCACGTCCGTCAGCACAGACCCTCCCCTAGCCCCGCTGCACGCAGCCGCGAGGAAACAGTCACCGGAGAGCCAACAGAGCCCCTAACCGGACATGACCGCTACCCCGGGTTGAGCCCCCCAAGGAAGATGCCTCCGGGGAACCCCCCCCGACGCCCTAAGCCTGTCCCTACCCCCACACCAATCACAACAGTGAAGGCGGGACCAAACTATGACCCCCCCACCCCCACTAGGTGATGGAGCTGATCAAAGGAGCCCAGAGCAATTGATCTGATGTGGTGGCAGAGGCTGTATCAAGACTAATGTAATCTAATAGATAATTTCTATATTGGTTAGAATTAAGATTATTTTTATTTTTCCAGTTCATGAGGACTGTTTTCTTGGCTATGCATAGGGCAGTGAAAACCATATGGGCGATATTCTTTTCTGAAGTGACATTATCTAAGCTGCCCAACAAACACACTAAGGGGGAAGTTGGAATGTTACATTTCAGACACTTCGATAAGTCTTCACATATCTCGCGCCAAAACTTCTGAACTGGTGGACAGAACCAAAGAGCGTTGGTGTAATTGTCCGGTGAATTGGTTTGGCAGTGTGAGCAGTTGTTGGTAGACGTAAAGCCCATCTTGAACATCCGATGACCTGTATAGTGCACTCTATGTAATATTTTGTATTGAATTAATTGAAGACTGGGATTTCTAATTAGATGAAAGGTTTTTAAGCAAATCTGAGACCAGAAGTTTAGGTCTAAGTTAACTGATAAATCCGCTTCCCATTTTGCAATAGGAAGTGATATTGATTCATCTGTTTTAGAAAGCATTCTGTATATTTTGGATAGTAATTTGGGGGTTTTAAGAGTAAGAAATTGAACCACACTTGGTGGTGTTTGTAGTTCAACTTGACCCGGTTTAAATTTCTTTTTTACTATGGATTTAATTTGTTGATATTCTAAAAATCTTTTCTTGTTGATCCCATATTGTGTAACTAGTCCGTCAAATGAAATAAATTCTGTTCCTTCTAGTATATGTTCTAAATATTTGATTCCTTTACCACTCCAATCTGAAAAGTTTATCATATTATTGTTTTGTAATATGTCAGGGTTGTTCCAGATAGGTGTACGTTTGCATGGGATTAATGAAGACGCCGTCAATTTTAGAAACTCCCACCATGCTGTCAGAGAAGAGCTGATGTTGATGCTTTTAAAGCATTCATATCGTTGGATGTTTGAGCTGATAAATGGTAGGTCTGAGATCTCTAGATTATTGCAAAGTGCTTGTTCTACATCTAGCCAAGGTTCATCTAAGAGGGTGTGTTTTAGCCATCCTGAGATAAACTGAAGCCTGTTGGCTAAGAAGTAGTGCTGAAAGTTAGGCAGTTCTAGTCCTCCTTTATCCTTGGTCTTTTGTAGTGTTTTTAAGCTTATACGTGGGGGTTTATTTTTCCAAAGGAATTTGGACATACATGAATCTAGAGATCTGAACCAATCTTGTGGCGGTTTAGTTGGGATCATTGAGAATAAATAATTTATTTTTGGTAAGACCATCATTTTTATAGCGGCAACCCTTCCCATGAGTGATATGGGTAGACATTTCCATCTAGCCAGATCATCTTCTACCTTCTTTAAAAGTGGGATATGGTTTAATTTAGTTAGATCTGCAAGCTTGGGAGAAACATTAATACCTAAATATTTTATATTTCCCGATTGCAGTGGTGTAGAAGAGGAATTATGGAAGGAGCAATTAATCGGTAGGACTGTAGATTTTGACCAGTTAATTGAGTAATCTGATATTCTTGCAAAAGAGTTTATCAATTCAATCACCCCAGAGATATTGGTTTGTGAATTTTGGAGAAAGAGTAACACATCATCCGCATAAAGGCTGATTTTATGTTCCACGTTCTTGCATTTTATGCCCTTAATTACTGAATTCTGTCTAATTGCTGCTGCTAGTGGTTCAATAAAAATTGCAAACAGTGAAGGGGAGAGTGGGCATCCCTGCCTGGTGCCCCTCAGGAGGCAGAAGCTGGAGGATGTTTGGTCATTTGTTCTAACACAAGCTGTTGGGGAATTATATAATATTTTTAACCAGTTTATGAAAGAGGATCCAAAACCAAATTTGTGTAAAGTTGCAAATAGAAATTTCCAGTTAACTCTGTCAAATGCTTTTTCTGCGTCTAAAGAGAATATTGTAGTTTCTAGGTTTTTACTGTATGAGTAGTCTATCAAATTAAGTAATCTACGTGTATTTGTTGATGAGTGCCTACCTTTTATGAAACCAGTTTGGTCAGGATGAATTAAGAGGGGGGTTATTTTCTCCAGTCTCTTTGAGAGAGCTTTGCAGATTATTTTAAGGTCTACATTTATAAGGGATATTGGACGATAGCTTGAGGGATATACAGGGTCTTTGCCTGGTTTTAGCAGGAGATTAATGTTTGCAGAATTCATATTTGATGGAAGTCTGCCCTTTTCTTTAATTTCCAACAACGTTCTGTAGAAAACTGGTGCTAGAATCGACCAGAATTCTTTGTAGAATTCTGCAGGAAAGCCATCTGGACCTGGAGCCTTATTATTGGTCATACTTATCAGGGCTTCCTGGAGTTCACCTGGTGTCAGTGGTGAATCCAGTGCCATTGCTTGAGTGTCCAATAATTTTGGAAGAGTTATGTTGTCCAAAAACTGATCAATTTCTTTTTTAGATGGGTTTATTTGTGGTGAACAAAACGTTTTATAAAAAATCCCTGAAAATGTTGTTTATTTGTATCGGTTCATATAATGTGTTCCCAGATGAATCTTGAACAGCACATATAGTTGTTTTTTCTTTATTTATTTTTAGCTGGTTTGCTAGAAATTGACCGGATTTATTACCATGTTCATAATTTTGTAGGCGTAGTCTTTGTACTAAGAATTTTGTTTTTTTATCAATTATCTCATTTAATTCTAGTTTTGTTTTGCGTATTTTGTTCAATGTTTCCTGATCTTGGTGGGACTCGTAGGCTTCTTCTAGTGATTTGATGTTTTTTTCTAATTCCTGAATATTTTTGTTTTCTTTTTTCTTTTTATGTGATGAGAAAGAAATTATTTTACCTCTCATCACAGCTTTCCCTGCTTCCCATAGAACAGAAGCTGATGTTTCGGGAGTGTCATTAAAGTTCAAATATGAAGTCCACTCTTTTTTAAAATATTTAATAAAGTCTTCATCTTTAAGTAGTGATATATTAAATCTCCAGTTTTTTCTTGGCGTAGTATTATTCTTGTGCATTAGTGTTAAAGATACAGGACCATGATCGCTGACAGCTATAGGGTGAATCTCAGTGTCTGAAATGTCGCTCAGCAGTGAGCTGCTGACCAAAAAATAATCCAGACGAGAGTAGGAGTGATGGACATGTGAGAAAAAAGTATATTCCTTACTGGTGGGGTGAAGGGAGCGCCATGCATCGCAAAAACCAAAGTCGCTCATATATTGTTTGATTATATTTGTGGACTGCCAATTACGCTGAGTTCCCGCTGTATTGAGCCTATCCATGTCTTCATTTAGTCCAAGGTTGAGGTCACCTCCAAGAACAAGTGTGCCATCTAAGTGTTCAGAGAGTGCACTGAAAAAACCGTGAAAGAATGAGGGATCATCAACATTTGGACCATATACACTTGCAATACATAGCTTTTTATCACGTATAGATAGTTTAATGATTAAGAATCTGCCCTCTGGATCTATAACTGTATCGAGTACTGTGAAATTAATATTTTTATGTATTAAAATTGCTACTCCCCTTTGTCTAGAATTATAACAAGCTGAGAACACATTGGGAAACTCCGGTGTTTTAAGTTCATTCGAACCTCTAAGAGGTCTGTGGGTCTCTTGTAATAGGACAACATCCGCCTGTAGTTTTTTGAGTTGGTTAAATATTTTTAACCTCTTTTCTCTGGAGCCAGCTCCATTTATATTCCATGTAATGAACCTCAGTGTACCCATAGATGTTTGTGTATAACTAGGGATGTATGCTGTGTGCGTCGCTTAGACAGGTGGAGAGAATACGTCACTTGTTCATAAATAAAGAGAAGGAGAGAGAGAAAAAATGTGTGGCGAGATGCTCCCTGAGTCTGACTTTGTGTATGCATAGTTACTAATATGAGTAGGCTTGGCTTAAGTGTGTGTGTATCTTATATGACTGTGTGCGCTGTCTGACTGATGTAAATGTGCTGCCGTTGAGCGCATGGTGCGTATGTGTCGAAATAAAGGATGTTTGTGGATGAGTGTCGAAGCAGGTGATCGAGGCAGTGAAAGGAATAAAGAAAGAAACCAAGGACAGGGGTGAGCAGCATAAAACCAAGAGGGGGAAAAGAGAGGAGGGGAAAAAACAAAAACAAAAAAAAAAAGAGAAGAAAAAAACAAAAACAAAACGTAAACATTCCAATTAAATCACTGACGGAGAGTGACGGTGTTAATTCTGCTATGAAATCACACTTTAAGATGTGATTTGATACTGGTAAGTTAAACAGATGTTAATGCAAGTTAGTGTGAGTGGATAGGGAAATGGTGTAGCTGATTCTTATCTGGTGTGAGGTTAATACAGCCACGGAGTGATGTTGGGGTCGCGGTGGAGCTGTCCGTCCACGTACAGCCGGGCCACAGCGATGACAGCGCGGGAGCCCTTCTGGATGAAGCCGCGTCGGATTGGGAAGAGGACCCTGCGTCGTTCCAAGATCTCTTTGGGGAACTGGTCGTTCACACTGAAGTCCGTTCCTTTTAATTCCCTGCCGCGGCTTTTCACATGTTGCTTTTGTTTGAAGTGGCCGAATTTGGCCACGATAGGACGTGGTCTCCCGGCCGTAGCCCGAATGGGGCCGAGGCGATGTACCCGATCGAAGACGATGTTCTTCACAGTGTCCTCCGGCAGCTTCAGGTGGGTTTTGATGAAGCTTTTTACCGTGGTCTCCGCGTCCTCTCCAGCGGCTTCTGGAATACCAGAAAATACCAGATTATCACGCATGCTACGAGCTTGTAGATCGATAACTGTTTCTTTTATTTTTTTATTTTCTCTATTGAGCTGGGTAACATTATCTGTGAGACATTTCACCGACTCCCTTAGCGTGGCATTTTCAGCAGCAAGCGTTTCCACCTGCTGCTGGCTGTACTCCAGGGATTCTCGCAAGCATTTAAATTCTCGGTGAAGAATCTCCACCAAGGACAGCCTTGCGTCGAAACTGGACAATCGCTTGTCGATTGACTCCAATATGTCGGCAATATCTTTGCCGGCTGGCGATGTTGAGCCGGGGGAATCTGCCGGGCGTTGTCTTTTCGACGACGGCGTCTCAGCTTTGGCCGGGGAAGCTGCACACGGGGTCTTCTTCATCACGAGATCCTGAAAGCACTGATCGATGTAATCTTGGAGAGTCTCTAAACTCTCCTCGTTGTTCTCCAGGGTGTTGGAGATTATTTAGACAAATAGTGTTAGTTATAAGACAATTGATAAGTGTATTTGGTAATGCTGAAGCTTAAATGAATTTGTTCAAATCTAAACTACCATTTGCTTTAATTTTCCGCCAAAATCTCCGGCGTCTGACGTCAGTTACGACATGAGTCGCTTACCTTGTCCGTCACTTCCGTCACTTACTCAACATGTTCTTTATTTCAACTGTTAATTGGTCTTGTTTAGAACTTACCTTACCTACCTGTCTTCCAGAAGCAGGTAGGTTTCTTCTTCATTCGGCATTCCTTCTCATGGAATACTTTGGGAGTTACACGTGACTGACATGAATGAGTGCCCTCTGTGTCAGCTCAAAGAACAAAGCAGTGCAAAGTGAGTCGCCTGATTGACAGGGTGTAGCCGAGCCCTCTGTGGGGCTGCTGGAGTTATCTCGTTGGACCTACTGCCCTTTCTCTGTGGAGGAGAAGTCAAGTTTGGGAATTAGACTACACAGAACGTGCTTCATCAAGTTTTAGCTGCAGGATAAAAAGAACTGTTGGTGGACTCATCCTCACCACAGATTCAACCCAAAGTTTAACAGTGTGGTGAAGGGGAGAAGTGGGGCTGACGGCAGGAACCAACCAGGAGCTGATGTGAATACACCTGAGGGAGGAGCATCTTTTAAAACGCAGTAAAATATATATATATATGTACGAGAGAGTTCCTCTGCTGTCGCTGATTGAACCCCTAAAAACAACAGCTGTGGTCGTCAGTAGGGCTGCAACGATACACAATTCATGGTTCGGTTCGGTACTTTGGTGTCACGGTTCCATATTTTTTCGATACAAAAAAATGTTCATGCTTTTTTAATTTGTCATTTATTAAAATTATAAATAGATATTTTAACTCAAAAATACAGTTTTTAAATTTAATGTTGCTGAAACAGCAAAGTAATAAAATAATAAATCTATCTGAGAAATCACTCATCTTTGGAAAAGAGAGTTTATTACAGAGAAATGGCTCTTTCCAAAATAAAAGCTATACTATACGCTTCTTCTGGGCTATATTCTCAGCAGCATATTAAACATATCAGGTCCCCATAAGGAGAATCCTGTGCTAACGGCTGTCTAAATGACTCGGGTAAAGTTTGTAGCATGCGTGCTTGTTGTTTTTGTCTGCTTCCACTTGTCTTTGCACTAGGATGATGTCGGAGTAAATGTGCAGTCATATTCGTTGTGTTCCCACTAGTGCTGTCAGCGTTAATCTGAAATGACGTTAATGCCACAACACGGCAAATCTCCGTTAACGAGCTACCGCGGATCGCCCCGTGCTTGGGGCTGGACGGCCAACACGTTAACGAGCTAACTGCGCTAACACACTAGTTCCCACCCATGTAATTGAGCATTGCGTGGCACATACTGTTTTACTTTAGTCCATGACGCGCTTACCTTCAGGGTCATACGTCACATGAAAACCAAAATAGTTCCAAAGGCCAGATCTGAATGAGGGTGGAGGAGGTTCAATTTGCCATGTTGCAACGAGAGCTTAACTTCTGTCTCGCTACCTTGCGCTGCGCTCAGTGAATCTGCGCTCGACAGTGCAGCCTAGGCGGAGTAGTCCAGCGCAGATCCACTGAGCGCTCAACACAGACAGCATCGTCAGAAGGAAAGTTGATAAAATAAATTAAAATTGTTGTATTGTTCCATACATATGCGTACCGAACCGAAAGCACTGTATCGAACGGTTCAATATCGATACGAGTATCGTTGCACCCCTAGTCGTCAGTGTTACACATTCACGTTTTCTCTCTGTTCAAATAATTCCTTCATGCCTTGAGAAAGCTCAGACTGCATTCAAGACTTTTGCTTCCTAATAACCACACATCTATAAATATGCAGCTTCTTACAGCTCACTCTGACTCCAGTTTAACACAAGTAGTGTCATAGATGTTATGTCTCCTCACCGTGTTAGAAACACAGTGGGAATAGATAACGTGAACATTTGACAGGATACGTTTGCAATTCAATTTCAAGGAAAACAAGAAGAGAAGGCAAACGTCAGGGTAAACACTGCTGTCAGAGCTATGGACACAGCTGGTGTCAGTGACTGTGGCAGGAGCTCTGTGGACAGTAAGAAGCTCACCTTGAAGGAGTTTGCAGAACCTTTCCATCATCAGAGGTGGCAAAGGTACAGACACTCGTTACTTTAGTAGAAATACTTTTATATACAAGCTTAAACCTCAATCAGGAAAAAACCTCCCATTGTACACAGAGCAGAATGTAAGCTTGACATTTCCAGGTTATCAAACCCCACTGAGCATCCTCCCCTTTAATTCTGAGCTCTCTTCTTCCTCCTTCTTTCTTATCTTTCTCCGAGTGAAGTTAGCTCGTTCTTTAAAAGCAGCTGGACCTGTAGCTAGCACACAAACTGAGGGACAAAGTTTACCGTTTGTGTGTTTGCTGTTTGCTGAGCTGATAGAAATGTTGCATTTGAAATTACCTGCCACTTTGAAAATGTCATTCCCTTTATGCTCGTGCCTCCTCAGTAGGGACAGCTGCTGAAGCACTGTGACCACAACCTCTGGTCATCTGCAGTTGTTCCGGTGTTGTGCCAAAAATAATAACTCCCTGCAAATGTATAAAACCAAATAAAGAGTCCGTGTTAAAGATGTAAGGAGTACAGAGAACAGATATTTGTGTCAAAACAATCCCAGCTTTGACCTTCTCAGTCATTCTGTCATGCAGCCCCATTTCTTTTGTGTCCTGTGGGCTTAGTTAGCATCAGGTCATTTTCATGGTATTGTTTTGAGTTAATCAAATGAATTCTTTTATGGTCAGAACAACTTAGCAGCGTAACTTCTAATGAAACTATTTTCTTTTGCCATACTTGCTGTGAAAACCAGATGACTTTGTGTGGATATTGTAGAGCAGCTGGGTTTGATGGCCTGACTGGATTCTAACTAATGATGACAAAAATTAACCAGTCAGCATGAGGATTCTACACGATTCGACAATATATAATATATATAATTATAATGTTGCCTCTAAAAAGTAGTCTAACATTCCCCCATATACTGGGGCTCCCATTCATTTACAGTAAAGACCTTTAAAGGACATTTTGTTCAAATCTTTGTCCATTTACAGAGGTTCTAGTTTCATTCTTATGAAACATCATCTATAATCTGCTGTATAGAAAGTTTTATTGATAAAATGCTGGTTGTTAACAGTATTGTGTCATAATAAATGTGTTTACAGAGTGAGGACAATTATATCCCTTTGAGCCTAATGACAATGTGTTGACACTTGGTTAATTCAATGCTTAGATTTCGATTCTGTATTTAAACTGCGGCACATTTAGATGGAAAATATCTCATTTGTATATATACACAAACAAAAGAAATGTATCTTCATTTTGTAATAAACTGGGAGGGTCATATCTGTATCAG